>NW_020126852.1:0-94193 GCF_002994745.2 Rosa chinensis | reverse complement strand
GTCAGCACATGACGTCATGTTCGGAGTCAAAGTCAAATTTTGGACGACGATGATGTAGTTTGGAAGCTTAGGGACCATCGTGATTAAAAAAAAAAGTCAGGGACCAAAGTGATTTTAGCCCTAAAGTTCGAGGGACTAAACTGAATTTAGTTCTTTATTTTATAAAAAGTTTCTCGCCCTGTCTAGTTTGCCTAGAAATTTCAATAATATGTATTTAAATTGTTCTTTCATAGTACATCAATCGATAAACATAAATGTATGTAGGTGCTAATGACCGAAAAACATTGAGCCTCAAGCTTTTTGAATATAAAACCTTCTTTCATTGATTTCAAAGTTTAGCGAGGAATTTGTCAAAATAATGAAGGAGGATGTTAAAAAAGGAAAAGAGAGTAGGAAATAGCCCACATGCATGTCATATCTTCTCACATTTTTCTTTGGACCATCAATAATGTAACCTGTGTTCTATAAAATTATATAGTATTGGTATTAATCATACATGCAAACAAACATTTGGTTGATATTATGGTATATATAACATATATTACATAAATATTGATAAAGATGAATATGACTATGATATAGAATTCATCCACATATTATCGGTTGGGACTTGGGACCATTAAAATGATAACTGTAAAAGGAACAAAGAAATAGTTTGTTTTTTATTTGTAAACATCGATCGATCAGAAACTATATAATACAAACTTTAGTTTGGGTGGTGCTATTCACACACCCCTTCTATTTTTCTAATACTTTAATTTAATTTTCTTTTAAAAATTACCCTATACCCTCCCTTGCAATTATGTTCCTTTTTCGTATTTCTTTTTTCTATTTGACAAGTCAATCATGAATAAACCATCATTAGACAATAAATCAATTTTTTTTCTAGAGAAGTTTTTGATTGAAAAAAAAATAATCGAAAAGAGTTTTGAAGTCCTCTGTGCCTACGGGAAAATAAGGGTTTAGGATTTGAGGATGATTGAATTGCCAAATAGAAAAGAAAAAAGAAAAAAGAAAAAAAAAACTTAATTGCAAGAGAGGGTAGTTAGGGTAATTTGTAAAAAAATTGATTTAAAGTAATAGAAAAATAGAGGGGTTGTGTGAATAGAGAAAAATGGTGTGTAAATAGCACCACCCTTTATTTTTCTTAATACAAATTATACCCACCATATAATTTTAATTAAAAATGATTAAGACATTTTTTTTAATTTTTTTTAATTAAATGTATCCATTTGACAAAAAAAGGGACCATATATATATATATATATATATATATATATATATATATAAGATGAAAATGAATTATTCATTTACTTATGTGTATATGTATGTATGAAATAATTCTATCTAATTTCATGGCAATATGCATGTCAATGACTCAGGCATAATTCTTGCAAGCTAGAGTTAATCTACAATCTATTAAGACCAATAGTTCAAGCAAATCCTTTCGACACTGGTTGCGTGGATTGAATATCAATGATATTTCGAGATACATATTGTTGATCATTTTACTAAGGGTGGTGCTATTCGCACACCCATTTTATCTATTCACACACCTCCTTCTATTTTTTCATTACTTTAATACAATTTTTTTTTACCAAATTAGCCTAACTACCCTCTCTTGTAATTATGTTTCTTTTTTCTTTTTCTATTTGGCAAGTCAATCATGAATTAAACATCATTACATAATAAACTAATTTTTCTCGTGAATGTCATTGCTGATTAGAAAAAAAAAAAAAAAAAAACTGATGGGCAGGACGAAGTGCAATCTGTAAAAAGTTCTACAATTAGTGTGGCAAAGTTTAGGGCTCAGATAAAAAACACGATGTAACTGAGTTTGGGGATGGGTTAAATACTGTTTAATCCCTATACTTGTAGGATTTCATCGTTTCAGTCCCTGATTTTCGAATTTCACCTTAATAGTCTCTGAACTCCCAATTTCCCCCCAATTAGTCCCCTGCCGTCAAGCATCCATCAAAAACTCCATTATCTTCCCCTAAAAGTCTATTATACCCTCAATTACTTAAAAAAAAAAAAAAAACTATCTTCTTCTCTTTTTATTATTTTTTTTCTTTTTACCTCTTATTCTTCCGGCTCTCTTACCTCTTCTATTCATCTCCTCATCGAGATGGTTTCAATCCACACACCTTCAAGAATGAAATGAAAAAAGAAATAAAAGAGAGAGAAAAAATAAATTAAAAAAAAAAAGAGTAAGTGAGGGCATAATAGACATTTTGGTAACTTTAACAGAAAATTTTGACGGCAGGGACCAATTGGGAGGAAATTAAGAGTTCAGTGACTTTTTAGGTGAAATTCGAAGGTCAGAGACTGAAACGATGAAACCCTATAACTATAGGGAGTAAACAGTATTTAATCTTTTGGGGATTTATGTATATCATCATAACTGCTATACAAAACTGAAGAAAGATATAAACATATCACATAAACTAAAGGAGATCCAAAATCTCACATCTGATTAAGCAATGTTAATTCAAGATACCATTCCCCAGTGACATAAAACATTTTGTAGAGTGATGATATGACTAAAGTCAAAACGAATCAAAGCGTCAATAATTTCAAAATTATCAATCAACTCAAGTCAAAACCATGATTAGTAAGCAAGCCATACCAAATCAAGCTAAGATGAACAGAACGCACAAATTTAAAGCCCTAATCCATCAAATCGCTGAGAAATTGATCTTTTTAGTTGAGAGCGATTGATTGAAATACACCAAATAATTTCAGTTAGAATCTTACTAGGAATGAAGATTCAAAGGGGCTCAAATGATCACTAAATTAATATTTTTCTTCCATGTTTCAATTGCAAATAAGATGTAATTTTTTTTCCAAAGATGGGTCTAAAGTGACTTATTTAGCCATAATTAAACTTCAAAGCATCACGTTAGAGAGATAGAATGACTATGCTAGAGAAGTTTTGATGGAAAATAAAAGAGAAAATTGTAATGAGTTTTGAAATTCTCTGTGTCTGCAGGAAAATAAGGGTTTAGGATTTGGAGATAATTGACTTGCCATATAGAAAAAAAAAAAAAACACTTGCCCATATAGAAAAAAAAAAAACAAAACTGCAAGGGAGGTAGTTAGGGTAATTTGTAAAAAAAAATTAAAGTAATAGATAAATAAAGGGAGTATGTGAATCAAGGTTCTAAAAAATGCTAGGCGCTAGTCGGGGGTGACCCGGGGACTAGGCGGTTTTTATTTTTTTTAATTTTTTAATTATTTTATGATATAAACTTAATAAATATTAATTTGTAATCACCTAACATGCATGACTTATCTCAAGCCATGACTTATCTCAAGGCTTGTCAGCCGGCAATTAATATAAAGCTCTAGTTGTCAACCACTAGTCTATTACACCCACTTATTTCTTAAAAGAAAATAGGAAAAAAGGAAAAAAACAAACCACCCCCACCCCCACACGTCTTATCTTCTTCATCTCTCTTCTTTCTTTTTCTCATCTTCTGCATCTCTCTTTTTCTCTCATGGTCTGCATTCTTCATCTTTCTTCTTTCCTTACTCTCTTCTGTCTCTTGTTCACTGAAATGGAAGTATCGAACCTAGAAATTTGCTTGAGCCTTGAGGACGTCTGCTTTGCTGCTTGAAGAATTGAAGATTGCAAATTGAAAGCCCAGAAAGTATTCAAACTTCAAAGCACTATGTTGGAGAGAGAGAGAGAGAATAGAGGGAGAGAGGCTGTGCGGCAAGGTTGTGTATAGGTTTCTGATCGGTTTGGTTTTGTGTTTTGTGGAAGAGTTGAAAAAAAAAAAAAAAAAAAAGCACTGAAACACCTAATCGTCGACCGCCCAGCGCCCAGAGAGACCCGCCCAACGCCGTCCAGCAACGCCTAGGCGACCGACTTTCTACCAGCGCCTAGCTTGATCGACTAGGCCAAAATCGGAACGGGGTGGAGGCGCCTAGCGACTAGGCGCCGCCTAGACAGCCGCTAGCCCGTTTTTTAGAACCTTGATGTGAATAGAGAAAATGAGTGTGCGAATAGCACCGCCCTTTTACTAATAGCTTAAGTTTTGGAATAATTAAGTCTACATCTGAGATGGCAATAATTAAAATTTGTTGGCAATAGAAATGAAGGATACAAAACCTCCAGTAATCTATTATTCTTCTTAGGGAAAATGGTCCATACGTTACCTCATATTTGCCTCCTCATAACTTTCGGTACCTCAACTTTAAAAAATGTCAATACGGTACTTAAGGTTCTGACCCCGACCTAACTTTGGTACCTAGAGCCGTTAGCTTCGTTACTGCGTCTGCCAGCTGGCAATTTTAAACTTAAAATGACCAATTTACCCTTTACTCTTTTTTTCTTCTTTTTTTTTTTACATGAATGCGAATGATGAATGTTCATTGTCACTTCCTCCTTGCTTATTAGTTCTTCTTTCTTACTTCTTCATTTCAATCATCCTTGAGAGCCAGCAGCAACAACAAGGATTGATCCTCTCTATCTTGCCGCACTTCAACTTTGAACCATCTTCTTCAAGTTTCAGTCAAGAGAGAGAATCCAGACACACCTTATAAAGGCCAACCCAAATCATCAAATTTCAAACCTCTTCTTATCTTTCTGGGTTTCTTTCCTCCTTTGCTTTTCTGGGTTTTCTTCCCCAATTTGATTCCAATCTCGTCCCACCTAGTTAACTTGAAACTAAAGAAAAATCAAACCCATTTCCTTCTTTCTAAAACCCCATAATGCTTCTCTGCTAAACCCCTATTTCTGACATTTCTTCCTCTCTTCTTAGGAAAAAAAAAAATTCAAACCCACAAGAGAGGGAGCCATTTTTGTTTGATGGGTGTGTTTTTATTTTAAAGAGGCTCGAGAACATTAATCCTGAGCGTGGTCGTCATGGCCGGAACGTCTGTGGCCTCCAACACTTTGTTTCTGAACATTTCAATCTTTCTCTGAATGTTTGGGTCTATTGTAAATTTGTAATGGGTTTAGTTCGATTTCAATTGGGGAATTTCATGAATTTAATGAGGATGATTGCCTAGATTTGTTTCTTAGAATCTGGGAACTGGGTTGAATTAATCAAGGATGTATTCGAAGGCTAACTACCCTGATAGGAGTATAAAATGCAACGAATTTACAGTTCAAACCTTTATACTTTTACTTAGTTTATTCCTTAAAAAGATCAATTTAAGTTCGTTATTTTGTTAGGTACTTTGAGAAGCAGTTAAGGAGAAATCAGAGCTACTGTGGGACAATCAAGGCACTTCACATGAAGTAGTGATGCAAAGGATGGAGTCTGATCATTCATTGGTCCTAAAACTCAAGAGAAGATGGAGAGAGTTGCCGTGCAAAACAATTGCAGAGAAGCAGAAAACAGAGTATTAGAATCTGCCTTATTTTCTTCTGTTTGGGAAGCTATTTTGAAGAAATTTCGAGTGGAGTTATGAAGAAAGGCCTAGCAATATTTGAATACCATATGTTCTTCTATAACTCCAAGCAAAGATTTGGTCCAGAATGAAAAAAAGGAAGCGGAGGCTGTGCTCAAATTGGTACCCTGAGAAGACTGTTTCCATCAGCTTTTCAGGAGGCTTTTTCAAGGACTTCTTTACTGGAATTAAATGAGGAAAATCATGAATTTATCTGCCCATATTTGAAGAATATATGTTGTAGAGCAGTTAAAAATCAAGAATCATCCAGAAAGATGGTGGAATGCATAAGTTATGATGCTTCAAAGATGAGCAGAGGATAAAAAAAAATCTGGAATTTCTGACGAGTCTTTCTGCGAAGCATTTTCAAGACCGTCGTTGGGCCACATTTCAAGAAGCTTTCTAGAAGGTTTTTGCAGGGTTTTAAAGGGTGACATCAGGAGTATTATGTCGCAGAATATCACCTTCAAATCTATTGGGAACCCTTGTCAAACATGGAGAGGAGAATCAATCTTAGTTGAGAAAGGAAAGTGAATTAAAGGCTATATTTTCAGAAGATATTCTTGACAAATTTTGGGACAAATTTTATTGGATTTTTTCTGCGTTATACTTATCAAGAGATGGTTAGAAAGACTTAAGGAAGGTTCAGAAGATTGTGTGGCAGCTAAGCAAGTGGAATTGGAGAAGAATAAGGAAAACTCAACCCGGTTGTGAGGAGGAAAGCTAGGGGTTTGTAAACCATAAAAATAGGAGCTTCTTTGCGTCATTGGCAGAGCATATCATACAGATTTCAAGCCTCAAAAAAACCCTAGCTCTCTGATTTTCGAAGCTCCATACAAGCATAAGAAAAAGAAGCCGCCAAAGTCGCCATCTGCCACCACCGTGAACATCCATCTTCAAGCAACATCCACCGTGTCTCTTCACTCCCTTTCTGCGACTTTGTCTTCTTATTTTCAATATGTTACTATGTGTTTACCTTAGAACAATGAGTAGCTAAATACTTTGTGTTGGGGCTTGTTTGAAGCCCTAAACTATGGTTCAAGCTTCATAATAAATTTCTATGTTTTAGTTACTTTGTCAATGAGATTGTTCTTTGGTTCTGGATTAGATGAGTCTTTTATATGTATGTTTTATGTGGTTGCAAACATATAGGATATGCATGTAATTGGTGCTAGGTTAAATAGCAATTCACCTAATAGTTTTGTGATTTTAACCGAAGTAGTAAAGCCTCTCGCCAAGGTGTGTACCAAAGATGAGGAATGCAACTAGACACGCTTGTTGTACTAGTTTGTACACTTAGATTGACATCCTTCCATATGTGCTTAATGCTTTAGAACTTGCTAAATGTAGGTGCCGCTTGTGATCTCTATGTTGCATGTTTTCAAAAGGTTCTAAAAACGGCGCTTGTTCTTGTTAGAACAATATAGGGAAGTAATATAAGGTACTTAGCTTGCTTCTAGCTTTGTAACTTGGTCAATCTCTTTCTCATGACTTTGTAATAAACATAGGAAGAAAAATTGGAACTTGGATTGTGTTTAGTGGTGGATAATGAACTCCTAACTGCTCATCATCATATTCACGACTTTATTTTAGATTCATATTTTGTTCTTACTTTATTTTCGGTATAATTAATCAACAATTTCCCTCCAATTGTGTTTTGCAATTCGTTTTTATTACAGTTTCTAGTTTTCTTTGTTTCGTAGGTTACATAAATAGAAGGTGAACCTTTGATCCTTGGAGTAGAAAGATCCCTTACTTTCACTACTACAACTTGACATCAACTTCATTCTCTAAAAGCAACGAGACAATCTAAATCAAACCCAGAAAAAACAAATCAGAAAAACCAAACAATCATCAGAGGTTGAGGAGAGTTAAGCCTAGGCTCAAAGTTATGCCTCGTTGGGGAGATCGATTATGTCCAGACTAGCAGCAATGTAGCCCTTCATCGCAGACTCAAAGTTTGGTTGTTGTGCTATGTGGTGATAGTTGCAGATCTAGTTGTTTTAGATGTCAAGGAGTGCTCTAGCGCAGACTTTTGTCAACATGCTTCTGTTAGCTGCTGGTGTGTGGCGAAGTATAAACTCTTCTTCTTCTTCTTCTTCATGTTCTTATAGTGGCTTTCGGGTTGAAGGCTATAGGACTAAAGAGAGAGAGATTTCTTAGAATCTGGGAGCTGGGTTTAATTAATCAAGGGATGTATTATATTGGGTCAGCTTTAATTTTCATCCACCATTGCAATTTCATTGTTTAATAATGTAAAGGAAGTTTGGAGACTTATACGTTCCAGTTTTCATGAGAAAAAGAGAGAGAGAGAGAGAGAGAGAGAGACTTAAGGTCCCTATTCTTCTAGATTTCATCTATGGAGATGATTTGCAGAGAGAGAGAGAGAGATGAACAGAGATAAAAGATTGAGTTTAAGATTTTATTCAAAAAAAAAAATTTTTGAGTTAAGATGTGAATAGACGAAAATACCCTTCAAAAATTGCCAGCTGGCAAACACCATAACGGAGCTAACGGCTCTAGGTACCAAAGTTAGGTCGGGGTCAAAACCTCAAGTACCATATTGATATTTTTTAAAGCTGAGGTACCGAAAGTTATAAGGAGGCAAAGATGGGATACCGTATGGACTATTTTCCCTTCTTTTTATTTTATTTTGCATCTTAGGGTTGTTGGGGTTGTGTGAGTTACAAGTCAAAAATATGAAACGTGGAAGACCCACAATAAAAAAGAGACACAATAATATAAGATATATAAGTTTGTGGATTACTCTAAATAGTATCATGACATGTGATAAAACCTCACATTTGTTGTTGCTACTTGCTAAAGTAGTTAATTTGGGGTTACGTGAGGAGAGTATCAATACTCTGTCCTACCCTTAACAATGAAAGCACACTGTTGCACAACATCTTTTAACATCTCTCTATGCAAGACGGGACGTGCACATTATTGTTAATATTATGATTTTTTTTCTTGGTAAAAGAAAAACTTAAAAATTTTACTTCTATATAGGGGAAGGTTCTGAAGAGGACGTCCGCAACCCAGAAAAAGTGTGGACGTCCCTCCTCCGGGCTCGATCAAGCTTCGACGGCGGCGTTTCTGTTGTCGGACAGAACCAGGCCACGATGTGGAGCAGTTCAGAAGCGGCTAGATTCATCGACGAAGGGTTTAAAGTGGAGCTCGATGAGCTTCCATGGTTTCCGGTGAGCTCGCCGCGCATCGCTGAGAATCCAATCAGCTGAGCCTTCACCTGGATGGTGACACCGTCCGTGATGTCCAGGCGGTCGTCCGACAACTACAGCACAGCCGTCGCCACCTTCTTGACACCGAAGGAGGAACGTCCGCACTTTTTCTGGGTTGCGGACGTCCTCTTCAGAACCTTCCCCTATATATATATATATATATATATATATATATATATTTTATTTATATATTTTGACTGGAAATAGATCATACCTAATACACTAAAAGATCTAATTTATTAATTCAACAACATTTAGGGTTTAGGATTAAACTCTACGTACGTACCAAGCCAGGTAGAAGAAACAAAGGACCGCCAAAGTCATCAGGCCATAAACCATCCTCAGCCTGAAGAGTCGAGTAAAATCTCAACCCCCTCCTCAATGTGGTTGCTACTACTTCTTCATTAATTTCTTCTTCACTTTTTATTTTCACTTGAGCTGGTAGCTCCATTCGATCACTTTCTTTCTCTTTTCCAAACTACATAAACACATGCACAAACGTAAACAACTTCTCGATGATGAAGTATTACTCATTAATACATGAACTAGTACGTACCTGAAGTCTCATTAATAGATCAGAACTATGTTTGGATCGAAAACGATTGTTATGAAACTTAAGACGTGCTTTTTCCACTTGAGCTCTCTCTTCCGGTGTTCCGAGATTCGGGTCGAACTCCCAGAATTGTCTCCCGATGTGATTATTCACACTTGTGAGCCATGGATTACCATCTCTTCCTCCTTCTGAAACCTTCAGCCTCCACATTTTTGATGGCCAAACAGTATGTTTAGTGTGAGTGATTTTGAATTTGTGAGGATGATAAGTTTATCACACTAGCTTATTTATATACATTTTGCAGGTGATAGGATTACCAAAGTACCCCATGCCATCCATATGTTTTCGAACTGTTGAGTTTTGTTTTGTCCAATGGCACATTGGCACATGATCCTCAATCAATCCATCTGTCCATCCTAATCAGTGGCCCTCCCGCACAGTAATTATGATTAAGGATACACTATTTTTATTGATCCGAAACCTAAAGGGTAACCTTAGTAAAATTGGCTAAGAAAAAAAACATAGAATTCGGTCAACAAATGTCCTTAGTTTTTTTTTTAAGGGGTGGATTATAACCCTCATAGTCACATAAGCTTTTTCAGAAAACACAGGACAACAATTTCATTAATAACAAAATTATAAATAACTAGTCTTCCTAATTTCATTAATAACAAAATTACACATATGCTCTGCATATGCAAGTATTTTAATTTTCTTTTCAGAAAATAAAAAAGAAAAGACAATGGAAGAAAATGGTTATTGCAGGGAGAAATTAGTGGGAGAGAAAAGTGGGTTGTGAGATTTATTTTGTTTATTTTTCTTAATAAAAATATAATTTGTAATTGTCATAATTGTCCATCTGATTTAATTAATTATCAAAGTTTTTTAATCTCTTAGAGTCATTTCTGTCAAAATTTTTGATTTTGGCTAATAAAATATCTTCTCTTAATAATAGTATAGATTATCAACCAGAAAAGAATGTAAAGAAAAAAAATTATCTACCTAATTATTTTCGACACACAACATGAAACAATACAAAGAAATAAAGTAAAGAGAAATCAAATATGGCACGTCTGCTTCTCCCTCGTGAAACCCTAGCGACGCCGAATAGTGACACTGAGCATCATGACGGTTGTCGTCGCCGCCCTCGCACAGAGCGTCGGGCTCTCCTCGGGATTGGCTCCCTTCTCCTGTTGCTTATTTACTTTTTCATTCCTTGGCTCCAACTTCAATCGGATCCCACAGATTCTTTGCGCCTGCTATGCCCCTAATGGAGACTGTTTCTGCTGGAGCATGTCTGTCCTCTAGGGCTGATGACGGCAGGACAAACGTTGGTCGCTCTTGGTGGCCTCCCGGCGGGTTGGTTTGGCGGCGGATGACTAACAAGGGTGGAATCAATCTATCTCTTCTTGTTCCTATACCAAATGGTGGTTGGAAGAGGTCAGGTGTTGTGCTTGGTATTCGAGCGTCGAGTGGTGGTGGCCCAATGAGGGCGAAGCTTTCTAGTGTATGTCGCGTAGGCATCTCGACGATCTTGCTCAGACCGGGCTTTAGTCTTTGATTGTCATCCTATCCTCTAATTAGAAGGGCCCACTATGTATCAAAATGGAAGTGGAGATTGCCTATGGATGGATGAATGTCGAACATCTCGCTCGGATGCCAATATTTATCTCTTTTGGGGATAAGATGATATCCTTGGCCTGTCCATGATTGAAGCCAATGCCCAATTCATTTCTACCAACGCAAAGATCAAATCTTAAAAATGAATAAATATAGTCAAGTCCGTAGGGGTTATTTGGCATTCTTCTTTGATTAAATGTTGTTTAATAGCACTTTGTTCAAAAGAAAGTCTTTTTGGCTGCTACAACCTGCAACTTTGGGACTTGTCATATCAAAGTGTATTTTATATATATATATATATATACTTGTCATATCAAAGTGTATTTTATATATATATATATTAATATAGTATTTAAAGCATTGGGGCATATCTCTTTATTTTAGAGTTGAAAACTTTGGGTATATATATATATATATTAATATAGTATTTAAAGCATTGGGGCATATCTCTTTATTTTAGAGTTGAAAACTTTGGGTATATATATATATATATATATATATATATATATATATTAATATAGTATTTAAAGCATTGGGGCATATCTCTTTATTTTAGAGTTGAAAACTTTGGGGTGTGGGGGCATTTATACGATAGATCATCTATATATGCTGGAGTAACTATGCTTATGGGAGTTGTGATAAAGAGTCAGTGGGCGCATAAGCCCCCGGTTTTCCTTAATTGGGTCTGCCTATGATTTTGAATACAGGTTAAAGTCCTACAATCTTAATTATATTTATTTAAAACCTAAATGTATTGTTATGTATATTTGTTATTCCGTATATTAGTTACTTTCTCGATATTATGCATTGTTGAACAATTTGTTGTCTGACTCCGAATACTCTTTTGAATACAGGTTAAAGTCCTACGATCTTAATTATATTTATTCAGAACCTAACTATTTAAAGGATTCGATCATAAGTCTTGAGTTCATTTAGTTTCTAAAATCTATAATAATAAATTGAATATTAGACAATAATAGCTCTTTCTCAACAACTAATTTGGGGTCCTAACTCTCCTATCAGAATTCTGAAAGAAAGAGAGCTATCGCTTTAATAATAATGGGTGGATGATGCCTAGAGGACTTTCAAATGCAATGCACTAGAGGACTTTCAGGTAAGGCAGATGGTAGAGAGGGACCATGTGCTATGTTAGAATGGTACAAGAAAAGACACGTACCTAAACTTCTAGAACATTGGGTTCATCTTCATCCTCTTGTATTTAACAAAGGTCGGCAATATTGTTAATAGTCCATTACATTTCTGCGGTGAGCATTGTCATAGACCCTAAAAATGAAAACTGATTCACATTGTTGAGTTTAGGTTATCAGTCCCAAGCGTTGATGGTGCAACGCCAACTGGACTCCTATATTGGGAGTAAGTGAGTAACACATCGATTCTTGGTCGGTTGTATGACGACTTAACAACGTTTTGGCTGTAAATAGAGATATTTTTGTCACCTATACGGGAAGGAATGCATGTAGCTATCATATCCTTGCCGCTCATGCGTGTAGCAAGCATCAAGGTTTTTTCTTTTTTTCTACACCTTTTCTTCAAGCTGCTATTGCAGTTAATGCTTCTTTGATGTAAGTTTCTTTTGTTATCAATAAAGGGTTGACCTCCATTCATTCAAAATATATATATATATATATATATATATATATATACAGATCCTATCCAGAGCGGAGCTCCGCTTTGAAATTAACGTGTGAAGTTCAAGTTTTGGATCACTTTTCTGTCGCATATCCACATCTCGACCGTTCAGTTTTTAGTTACTAGTGTATAGATCATCTCTGCAAATTTTCAGCCAAATTGATGATCGTTAAGGCATTGATAACTTCCTTAAAGCTAGTACGGTTCAGGTTCACAGATTCAGTCCGTCCATTGGTTTAAGCGAGTTAGATACCTTAACGATCATCAATTTGGCTGAAAATTTGCAGAGATGATCTATACACTAGTACATAAAAACTGAACGGTCGAGATGTGGATATGCACCGAAAAGTGACCCAAAACTCGAACTTCACACGTTAATTTTCAAAGCGGAGCTCCGCTCTGGATAGGATATGTATATATATATATATATATATATATATATATATATAGTTAAAATGAGAAAGCTAGTTGAGTTTGTAGCCTTAAACTTTAAAGGAAAATTTTGAAAGAAAAAAAAAATTGATTTTGCTTATAAAAGTACAAAATAAGCATTCGTTAATTACATATGTGGTCATATAAGAATTGTCCAAAAAGGAATGAAAATATAGCAAATAAAAGAATGTACCTTATGTCTCTCTAGAGAATGAAGTACTTTGCAAAAACGGAGAATGAAGTACTTAAATATCCACTCTTCAAACTTCCAAGGACAAGTATACTCTTCACACTCCTTAGCTAGAACGTAGTAGAGGAACAATTTCCCTGTAAGTTAATGAGAATTAGCTCAAAGAAGTAAAAGCAAGTCCATGCCATTAAGGATCTTTTCATTTTAGCTAATGTGGTTAGACAACTATTTTAGGAGCCAACTTTAATATACATGTCCAGCAGGTTACTTTAATTTAGCTAGTTTTAAAATTGTATTGAGAATTGCTATATGTTTGGTACACATGTGCATAATTTTTTTGGTACTTTTACCCTCCAAGATCCTGTGTTGTCACTATTCACCGTGCACATCTGTTATACTCCGTACCCAAATTTACCACTAGTCATTTAGACGTTAAACAATAATTATCTTTACTTTTTACCTTTGTATCTAACTTTTAGGGGTTTCAAGAGTTGACTTTTTGTTCGGCTCAGTTTTTGAGAAAATTTCGTGGACACGTGGCATGTTAATCGATTTCGTGGACACGTGGCATGCCAAAATCAGAATTGTAACAAAAAGCTATGAAGGTTTAAAGTGAACGGTAGTTTAGTAATTTTGCTAAGAACCCTATGTCTATAAATAACATGTTATTTTTTAGAAACTTCCATTTCGGGAAGTTTCCATTTGCAACCCGACCCTGATTCGAAAATCCGGCAAGTTCTCTATCGTTCCAGTGACCCAAACTGCCAGACCAGTCGTGTTCGACGCGGCTCTTCACGGTGACCCATCCTCCGGCCACCATCAGCTCTAATTTGCATCGGAGGACGAGTTTCAAAGCTAAAACCCCAGTTAGGCCACCGTGTTCAATCACCGTTTTCAAGCCATCTCCGGTCGCTCCACCAACCACATCTTGAAGCTTTCTCCACCTTGGTTCGAACCCACCCTGCTACCAATTCCAATTCAACTGGAGGAAGGAGAATCGACGATCAGAGGAAAATCTAGGGCTTTTGAGCTTTCGAGGTAAATTCTAATTCCTAGACTTGAAATTGATTAATGTTGTAGTTGAGAAAGTTGTCGAGCTTGATGAGAGGATCATGGTGGTGAAATTTCATGACCCAATTCGGGGTCGGAGGTGGGGGCGCCTTCGGCTACTTCAGGGCTTCTAGTTTGATAATTCAGATATGTGGGTATAATTTGGTAGCCATACGATGCACTTTGGGATCAATAGAAATTTCTGAAGTTTCGGAAATTTGGGTTTTAATTCGGGAAGATTTAACCGTTGGATCGACTCCAATTTTTGATAGGTTGCATGTTATAGTTATCGAATCAAAGTGACCTATGAAGTTTGAGATTGTTCCAATATGATTTCAATCTTTCGGCAAATTTATCGTTTCTAGAGTTTTGGTTTTATTATCGTCAATTTAGTTCCGATTCTCGAGGACAATTATTCATAATATTAACTTATTCAGGACGACATATCGATCAAGCACGAGAAGAAAATTGTTGGACGAACATCATAGTGTAATTCTGTGGGTAGACATTTGTTTTTAAATTAATTATGCATGTAGTATTTTATTATTTTCTAAGTGAGATTTAATTTATGATTTGAATCCTTGAGATTTTATGATTTTATGGCTTATTGAGATATTGAGTTTTATGAGCTTTGATTTATTGAGTATTTTATTTATGCTTTCGATGATTTATTGATGATTATATTTGAGTATGAATATGTTATCGAGATTTCATGAGCTTATAAATTATGATTTTATGAGTTCAATTTATTGAGGAGGTAATTATGTTAGCGCATGCATGCATTACCTGGTCAGTAGTACCCTGCAGACAATATTCTGGTCGGCAGTACCCTGTAGAATATTCCGGTTGACTTCGAAATATTCTAGTCGGCAGTACCCTCCTATGCGTCATCTGATCAGTAGTACCCTCCAGATGGCATGAGATAGTTAGTCGGCAGTACCCTCTAACCATCACCTCTTCGTCCGGTCGGCAGTACCCTCAATGCGTCCCTGGTTGACAATCCCATCCAGATGGCATGAGATGACTAGTCGGCAGTTTCCTTTAGTCATCACCTATTTTATGATGAGTATTTTTAATGAGATTTCCAAGAGTTTTGAGATGGTTTAACTGATGATTTGAAGTTATTTTACGAGACGAGATTTATAGTATGATTTGAGAAGTCAGTATATTTCCGAGATTTCTGAATGATTTTGAGATATTTTACCTTTTGAGTATTTTAAATGAGATTTTGAGACGAATTTCGAGATGTTTTACCATACAAGTTTGAGATTTCAGTAAAGAGGAGGATTAAGAGTATTTTCAAAACTTTACTGCATGCTTGGTTTTCAAGAGAATAAATTAGAAAAACATTAAGTTTTATTTATTTCTTTTAAATTACTTATTTTTCGTCAACTCACTCTAACAGTTTTCTAAATGCTTTTCCTTGGGTTTTTCGGTTTCTTGTGCCCATTCTGCAGAGTAGTTGGGGTCGAGCTTGCGTAGGAGTCAAAGCATAGTAACCATCGCTTCCATCTTCTTTGTAGGTTGCATGTTAACCTACTTGTACTCTATTCCAGTTTATTTGTCTAAATTGCTCTGATGACCATCTTTCAGTTGTGTTAGTATAAAAGATAATTTGTTATTTGATTTTAATTTTAGTTTGGTTTTATGTATCATGTTGGAAGTTGGTTATGAATTGTGGGAAGCAAGTAGACTCAAAAAGTTGAGAGATGGATATGATTATTTGATGAGTATTGTAATGTTTTTATAAGTTTTGGATAGTCCATTTTTAGGGGAAGTTTTGCTAAATTTTTTGTAGAATTTCTTCTAAAGTGGGTTCAGTAGGGCCACTTCAGATTTCAGGGTGAAATCCTGAAATCCGGGGCAGGTCCTGTAAACATCCTCCTCTCCCCTACATCGCCACCTTCTACCATTCTACGGCAGCCCATGTTTGGTGGCTGCAGCGTCTCTCTCTCTCTCTCTCTCTCTCTCTCTCTCTCTCTCTCTCTCTCTCTCTCTCTCTCTCTCTCTGTGTAATGAATTGTTTCTTTTTTCTGTTGGGCTACCACTATGACGCCCTATGTATCTCACCAATGCAGGATAAGGACTGAGGCGTGAACCTTGCAACATGAGGGCAATAATGGTGAGGGAGGGTATAATTCTCCCTGATTGAAATTCTGTTCAAAATTTCTCATGATAATGTATAAGACTTCTTTTAAAACTATAGCACTTCTACGAATGTGGGTTTGTATGCTATCAAATCCAATTTGAGAACTTCATATATTCAAGGTGGGATTTGGTTATGAAGATCAGGTAGGGTATGGGTTGGGAAGACAGCTCCCACAGCTTTTTAGTTTGAAGAATGGTATTTCCTTTAATTTTGTTTTTCTCTCTTATTCATGTTGCAGTGCCCTGACACAAAAGCAACTGATAGATTTGTTTAGCAAAATATTTATGAAGATCAGGTAGGGTATGGGTTGGGAAGACAGCTCCCACAGCTTTTAAGTTTGAAGAATGGTATTTCCTTTAATTGTTTTTTTTGTTTTCTCTTATTCCTGTTGTAGTGCCATGACACAAAAGCAACTGATAGATTTGTTTAGCAAAATATTTATCTCCGAGTAGGAAAATATCTAACGTTGCGGGCAATCAAATGACAAAATAACCATTTTCAGGTAAGTTGCATGTAATTTTGAAAGAAACTGCAAGGTACTTTATTAATGATTCAAAAGGTTACAATCATAGAGTAGTACATCAGCAATGCAACTAGGAGAATGAGTGAGCCAAGTCTCATTCTGATGTGATTCAAAACCAATACTAGCAAGACGATGAGCCACTTTGTTACAACCCCGAGGAGCATACTTGATTGGCACCTCTGGAATGCTATGTAATAGCATTAGAATATCATCTATAATGCTGCCAAACTCAGTGAGTGCAGCATCCTTGTATGCAATATCTTGGACTGCAGTAAGACAATCCGTCTCAACTATAGCCCTATCTAGATGCAATTGTTGAAGAAGATCCAGGCCTACTCTTTTAGCTAGCAATTCTGCTTGCTTGGCTGAAGAAATATGCAGCATAGAGTGAGCTAAAGCCTCCATAAACTGATCATTAGAGTCCCAAACTATGCCCCCAAGGCCTCCATGATTAAGTGATGGCAGAAAAGCACCATCCACATTTATCTTAACTAAAGAACCCTGTGCAGGTTGCCATCATTCTATCCCCTGTGACCGGTTAATCTCAGAAGATGCTTGAGCTTTTTTAAACTCATCTAGCCAAGTCATGGCACTTAGGAAAAGATCAGCAGCTGGTCTTGAGGTATTGTCCCATAACATACTATTTATGTTCTTCCATATCGACCAAATACCCATCAGAAGCCTCTCAAACACCTCAGCTTGCAAGTGTAAAGCTCTTTCTAACATCCATTCCTTAAAAACTACATTAGGTAGAAAGGAATTCTGAAGATGAAAAGGAGGAGTAGAGAAGAATTCAACAGCAACCGGACACTTACAAAAGAGATGTGCAGTGTCTTCTAATGGATGCCTACACAACAAGCATCTTGAGTCTCCCTCATAGCCCTTTGTAAGAAGCCGGTCTCTTATAGGTAACAAGTTGTTACGTACATGCCCTCCAAACACATATTTGGACTTTCCCAGGCCCTTTGTAAGAAGCCGGTCTCTTATAGGTAACAAGTTGTAGAGCTCGTCGATACGATCGCGTGCATATGTGGAACGCAATATTCGGAGTTCGTATGAATAAGTTATGAATATTTGAAATTTGGGAATTTTCTATAAATAGGGAAATTTTCTGATTTTTTCATAAGGACGAAAATCTCTCCTTTTTGCTGAACAGTCCCTCCCCCCCCCGCTCTCTCTCTCTCGCTCGAAACCCTCACTATGCTTGCAGACCCGCCGACCCGACCCGGGGATTTCTCCCCCCTCCGGCCTCCTCCGGCCCCGGACCCGGACCTCACTGGACTCGCCTCCGCACGTCCAGCCTCCCTCCGGTGTCTTCTTGGCCCGCCGCTGCCTCCAGACGGAGATCGGAGGAGCCACAGCTCCGATCGGTGACCCGGCCGGATCTCTAGTTTTCCGGCGTCCCCTCGGCCGATCCTTCCCATTTTCGTGATCTCCTCCTCCCCCTGATCATCCCCATGTAAGTCTTTCATCACGATTTTGTGTGTAGAACGCTAGATCAAGGTTTGACTTTTTCGACGTCCCTGATTCAATCCAGGATCTGATCAGACGCACCAGATTAATCCAAACTTCAAAGCTTGATCTAGGGCGATCTAGACCGAATCTCGCTTAGCTCCAGGTATGAAAGTTGATCACCCTTTTATTTTGAAGAAGTTTGTAGTTGACGACTTTTGCATCGGAGGTGGTTGGCCCGGCGTTGACCGCCGGCGTTGACCGCCGCTTGTGGCGGCGCGTCCGGCCGTATTTTTGTGTTCTGTTTTCAGTTTATTCATCTATGCATCCATACGAGCGTTTTGATATATTATATGATTATTTAGAAAAAGTTGATAAATAGTGGATTTACGTTTTGACGTTACTATTTAACGTTTTTACGTTTTATCTTCGGTTTGCGATCTGTGAAGATCAGACCATCGGTTTTACTTCAAATTTTAATATGTTGATCGTATGACTGTCCCGATGACTTTGTGTGGTCACGGGCGAAGATCCGACCGTTGGATCTTCGTATAATTGTGAAATAGTGATTCGGAAGGCGATTCGTGAGAATCCGACCGTCGGATTTTCATGAAATTTTGTGGAGATGTTTATAAGGACGATTCAGGAAGATCCGACCGTTGGATCTTCGTGATAATTTTGGAGGATGATCCTAAGGGCGATCCGTGAGGATCCGACCGTTGGATCATCATATAATTTCGATCCGACCGTTGGATCGTCTTTATTTTCGAATCCGACCGTTTGATCACCTTTATTTTTGAATCCGACCGTTGGATCGTCTTTATTTTAGAATCCGACCGTTGGATCGTCGTTTAAGGTTATTTCGTGTTTCGTTTACTAAGCAAAGACCATACTTGATTAGGTACTTGACGGTTTGAGTTGACGAGCGTTCGGAATATTGATATATTCGACTTTTTAGAAGACGCAGCTGGATTAGAGGTGAGTAAACCTCACATGGTTCATATTACGAACCGAATAAATTTAATTACTCTATTTTTGTGGTAATTGTGTGAAAATATTTATGGAATAAATATTTGTTTTAAATCATATGGACTTGATCAACTACGGTCCATAGGTAAGTAAAATGATTTTATTATACAAATGAATTTCACGGTTTTTATACTTGAACTATAGTTGGTATTAGTAGTCATTCCTGAGCGGATGATTACGTATATATATATTTACGTGAAATATATATGTTGATTGGTATGTGAATAGCATGATGAAATGATTGAGAATTGATTGGACATTATTCAAGCTATTAATCTCCCATTTAATTGTTGAATAATGAAATGTTGATCATGTGATGTGAAAGCTATTTTATATGGCCAATGGTGAATATGTGGAAATTATTTTAAGAAGTAAAGATTTGTCTTGAAATAATATGTCTCTTATGTGGGTGTACATATGCATATTTACAATCTAAAATTTATAAAGATTGTATGTTGTGAAATTGATTATGTCTGAAAAATATAATTATGAAGCCGGGTGATTACAACAACCCCGTGCTTAAGTGAATTACTGGTAAATGTGCTTCGTGGTTGTGCTTCGTGGTTATGCTTCGTGGGGGTGCTGCGTGGTTATGCTTCGTGGGGGTGCTGCGTGGTTGTTAAGCTGTGGGCTTTAGTCCCTTCAGATAGTGCACTATTATACTCTTAGGAAGTGTGCTTACTTTGAGTATACATACCTTAGTTGTGTCTTTGGTATGCTGCGGCTTACCCGTACTTTGGGAATAGTACGTCGGTCCCTAGTACGTGGATTTATGATTTGATACCAGTCAACCTGGTTTTCCCGTGTTTTGGTATTATGGACCCTAACACGTGGATTTATGATCTGATACCAGTTAATCTGAAAATTCACTAAAAAGACTTATGTTATGTTGATCAAATATCTATCCATGATATATTTGAAATATGTGAAGGTGTTATGTGAAATTGATCAAATATCTATCCATGATATATTTGAAATATGTGAAATTGATCAAATATCTATCCATGATATATTTTGAATATGTGAGGGTGTTGGTAAAAAGAAAATCAAGTATTGCTTTAATGTTATTTCACATATTAATGATGCAATATTTGCTGATTGAGTTTTAAAGAGAGTATCGAAAAATACCTACTTTTATGTTTATATGATTTTTGGAGTTATCTTGTGAGTGTGTTGATTGTTTACTTGAGTTATAATAATTGTAATTAAATAAATCAACAGTTTTTTCTTGTTTACTCACGAGCTTTGCAAAAAGCTTACCGGGTTTGGTGTTGTTGCAATCCCGGTACACTATTCAAATTGTGTAGCGGGTAATCTCACAGGTCAGGAGAATCAGGGCAGTAATCGTGCAGTTTAGAGTACTAGTATTAGATTTACATCATTTGTTTTGTGAGGAGAATTATACTCATTTGAGTTTTACAATTTGATTTGGTGAGAGTGTGCTGTAATAAGTAGCTTGAGGATTTGGTTTATGTAATATTAAGAGGTGTAAGGTGTGGTTGTTTCTGAGAGAAAAATTCAGAACGTTATTTGTATTGTTATTAGTCATGTTCCGGATTTGAATCCTTATTTCAAATTCGGGGCGTGACAGTTTGGTATCAGAGCGTAAGGTGCATATTCAATGATTTGTCAATACTTTCCGAGTGATGGCCCGTCTGCAGCGGATCCCCATCGTGTGCTCTTCGGTATTGATCAAGTCATTGGTATGTAAGAGTGTAGAAGTCATCTAGGACGTTAGGTCGTATTAGGTGTTATGAAATATCTCGGTGTGTTAGTATTTTGGTGATTAGGTACTTGTATTGACTTATGCTATGTTTGAGTGTTGTACAGGTTTAACCACGTATTGCTTTGCTTCTAAAGTAATGGACAGATTGGGAAGCATAATTAAGAATTGAGGTAAACCCTTAGGTTGAGGTATAGTCTTATGTAGGAACATGATCTTTCTATGGAGACAGTTGAGGATGAGGTGTAGGCATTTGAGGTTGAGCTGCCTGTTCCACTAGTGGTTGATGTGATTAATTCTATTCTTAGGTTGAAATGGTGAAAAATGTTGAGGATTTAGGAGTAGTTGGAAAGAGAATTGATCTCACAACTCAAGATGATAGGAGTGTGAGAGATTATGAGATAGAATTATCTAGACTATTGGTTTAGGAGACGAATGGATGCTAACTTTAGCAAGGTGTAAGGAATAGAGGTGCCTTATCAGCCTTAAGACTTTTTTGACTAAGGCGAAGTGTGATACTAGAGGACCTAATCCCTTGGTGTGTTGTGACAGACTGTGCTTGATGTCTATAATAGGCTTTTGCGTGTGACTTCTTTTTGTAAAATGTTGTTCTATGTGGTATGTTGCATGATGCTAGCTAGACTTCTGTGTGACTTAATTGATTGTTAGGTTTTGAATGATTGTTTGTGATACATCATTATGAAAGAGGCGTGCAGCAGAGTTGGCTAAGGTTTTGAAAGAGTAATGGGTGGCCAAGGTTCGACCCTTGGTGTCGTTGTTGGTTTGTTTTTAATGAAAGACTACCACATTCATTCAGTCTTATTACAAGTCAGAAGCGAAATATAGTAATTGTCCAACGAAAGTTAAAATGCGGAAAAAGAAATACAATAACTAGAAGATTAATTATTTTACTTCTTCCCCTTCGAATGGGAAGGCTCAGCGATCTCCTCCCTGAGTTTGGTGTTCTGATCAGAGACCTCTTCACTATCCTGTGAGTCAGAACTGGTTGAGTCAAGATCTTCCCAAGGAACATGAGGAGCGGTGCGCGGGCGAGTGGCAGCCCTTTTGCTGGTTTCAGCCTCAGGAGCAAGGTCCTTGTGGAGTGACGCAGCAACTTCCTTGCAAGGGAACCCAGGAGGGTGACACTGCATGTTATTGACCTTCTGAGCAAGCTTGTTTATTTCGGTGTGACAACGGATCAAAGAGTTGTTCATATCAGAGATGTGGTCGATCATACATGTGACTCGCCAATCCGTCACCATAATACCATCACGGAGAGAGGAACGCAGTGCATCAATTGAGTCTGACAAGCTTTCCAAGGTGGCCACAGGCCGAGGAGCACTAGCAGCTCGGGAGGAAGAGGATTCGCTGGGATGCAGTCTGGGAGAACGACGAGGCAGAGGAGGAGGACTGCGGCTACGCTCACGTATAGGACGATGGTCCCCAGGACTCGTGAGGCCAGCGCGAGCGACCGCTTGACGACCCTCTTCTTCTAAAGAGAGAACACGATATTGATTGACGCCCATGCGAGCGGTAACCTTGGTTCGAACCATGATGGAGGAGAAGGATTAAAGTGATGAAGAAAGGATTTGAGTTTTGAAAGAAAGGCTGAAGGTTGAGAGAAAATGGCGAAAGCTCTGAAGAAATTTCTTTTCTTTGGTGTGAACAGTCGTTTCCCCGGAACGCACCTATTTATAGAACGAGGTGAGCAGATCTCCACCGTTGGATAGACGATCTCTGTGATTTATTCTACGCGTTGGATTAAAAGTTGCCCGAAAACACGGAAAAGCTGTTGGCGCGTGGAGAGCGCGTAAGGGGACCGAGCGAATCTCGAGGCACTGTGGCAGACAGCTCTAGCCGAAAGTAAATTTGACTGCCGTAAATCACGGAAAGGATAAGCCGTGCAGGTGGGCTGTACATGGGCTTGTCCTGTATCTATGCCCTTACTGTAGTTGTGGTTGGAGGCCCGTTGGGCTAAATCTCTGAAATAGTTTCGGGTGGAATTGTGGACCGGATTTCTGCAACAGTTTTGCGTATTTTTGTGCAGGATTGATGAGATGGTTGCGTTTAAATTTCGGGACGAAATTTCTTTAAGGAGGGTAGACTGTAATACCCCGAAAAATACAAATTAAATTCTGTGGATTTTATAATTGATTTCTCGGTATTAGGAGCGAGTACGAAGCTTGGAGAAGTTGTGGAAGTAATTCGAACGGTTTTATTTCGAAATCGAACGTTATTTAGGGGGGTCTCAAAAAGTGACTTTTTATGCGTACCGAATTTGGGAAAATTTCCTTCATGAAAGTTGTAGAGCTCGTCGATACGATCGCGTGCATATGTGGAACGCAATATTCGGAGTTCGTATGAATAAGTTATGAATATTTGAAATTTGGGAATTTTCTATAAATAGGGAAATTTTCTGATTTTTTTCATAAGGACGAAAATCTCTCCTTTTTGCTGAACAGTCCTCCCCCCCCCGCTCTCTCTCTCTCGCTCGAAACCCTCACTATGCTTGCAGACCCGCCGACCCGACCCGGGATTTCTCCCCCCTCCGGCCTCCTCCGGCCCCGGACCCGGACCTCACTGGACTCGCCTCCGCACGTCCAGCCTCCCTCCGGTGTCTTCTTGGCCCGCCGCTGCCTCCAGACGGAGATCGGAGGAGCCACAGCTCCGATCGGTGACCCGGCCGG
The DNA here is from genome assembly GCF_002994745.2 of Rosa chinensis. Classification (NCBI taxonomy): domain Eukaryota; kingdom Viridiplantae; phylum Streptophyta; class Magnoliopsida; order Rosales; family Rosaceae; genus Rosa; species Rosa chinensis. The sequence continues at coordinate 70,493 of NW_020126852.1, read as the reverse complement.
ATCTCTAGTTTTCCGGCGTCCCCTCGGCCGATCCTTCCCATTTTCGTGATCTCCTCCTCCCCCTGATCATCCCCATGTAAGTCTTTCATCACGATTTTGTGTGTAGAACGCTAGATCAAGGTTTGACTTTTTCGACGTCCCTGATTCAATCCAGGATCTGATCAGACGCACCAGATTAATCCAAACTTCAAAGCTTGATCTAGGGCGATCTAGACCGAATCTCGCTTAGCTCCAGGTATGAAAGTTGATCACCCTTTTATTTTGAAGAAGTTTGTAGTTGACGACTTTTGCATCGGAGGTGGTTGGCCCGGCGTTGACCGCCGGCGTTGACCGCCGCTTGTGGCGGCGCGTCCGGCCGTATTTTTGTGTTCTGTTTTCAGTTTATTCATCTATGCATCCATACGAGCGTTTTGATATATTATATGATTATTTTAGAAAAAGTTGATAAATAGTGGATTTACGTTTTGACGTTACTATTTAACGTTTTTACGTTTTATCTTCGGTTTGCGATCTGTGAAGATCAGACCATCGGTTTTACTTCAAATTTTAATATGTTGATCGTATGACTGTCCCGATGACTTTGTGTGGTCACGGGCGAAGATCCGACCGTTGGATCTTCGTATAATTGTGAAATAGTGATTCGGAAGGCGATTCGTGAGAATCCGACCGTCGGATTTTCATGAAATTTTGTGGAGATGTTTATAAGGACGATTCAGGAAGATCCGACCGTTGGATCTTCGTGATAATTTTGGAGGATGATCCTAAGGGCGATCCGTGAGGATCCGACCGTTGGATCATCATATAATTTCGATCCGACCGTTGGATCGTCTTTATTTTCGAATCCGACCGTTTGATCACCTTTATTTTTGAATCCGACCGTTGGATCGTCTTTATTTTAGAATCCGACCGTTGGATCGTCGTTTAAGGTTATTTCGTGTTTCGTTTACTAAGCAAAGACCATACTTGATTAGGTACTTGACGGTTTGAGTTGACGAGCGTTCGGAATATTGATATATTCGACTTTTTAGAAGACGCAGCTGGATTAGAGGTGAGTAAACCTCACATGGTTCATATTACGAACCGAATAAATTTAATTACTCTATTTTTGTGGTAATTGTGTGAAAATATTTATGGAATAAATATTTGTTTTAAATCATATGGACTTGATCAACTACGGTCCATAGGTAAGTAAAATGATTTTATTATACAAATGAATTTCACGGTTTTTATACTTGAACTATAGTTGGTATTAGTAGTCATTCCTGAGCGGATGATTACGTATATATATATTTACGTGAAATATATATGTTGATTGGTATGTGAATAGCATGATGAAATGATTGAGAATTGATTGGACATTATTCAAGCTATTAATCTCCCATTTAATTGTTGAATAATGAAATGTTGATCATGTGATGTGAAAGCTATTTTATATGGCCAATGGTGAATATGTGGAAATTATTTTAAGAAGTAAAGATTTGTCTTGAAATAATATGTCTCTTATGTGGGTGTACATATGCATATTTACAATCTAAAATTTATAAAGATTGTATGTTGTGAAATTGATTATGTCTGAAAAATATAATTATGAAGCCGGGTGATTACAACAACCCCGTGCTTAAGTGAATTACTGGTAAATGTGCTTCGTGGTTGTGCTTCGTGGTTATGCTTCGTGGGGGTGCTGCGTGGTTATGCTTCGTGGGGTGCTGCGTGGTTGTTAAGCTGTGGGCTTTAGTCCCTTCAGATAGTGCACTATTATACTCTTAGGAAGTGTGCTTACTTTGAGTATACATACCTTAGTTGTGTCTTTGGTATGCTGCGGCTTACCCGTACTTTGGGAATAGTACGTCGGTCCCTAGTACGTGGATTTATGATTTGATACCAGTCAACCTGGTTTTCCCGTGTTTTGGTATTATGGACCCTAACACGTGGATTTATGATCTGATACCAGTTAATCTGAAAATTCACTAAAAAGACTTATGTTATGTTGATCAAATATCTATCCATGATATATTTGAAATATGTGAAGGTGTTATGTGAAATTGATCAAATATCTATCCATGATATATTTGAAATATGTGAAATTGATCAAATATCTATCCATGATATATTTGAAATATGTGAAGGTGTTATGTGAAATTGATCAAATATCTATCCATGATATATTTGAAATATGTGAAATTGATCAAATATCTATCCATGATATATTTTGAATATGTGAGGGTGTTGGTAAAAAGAAAATCAAGCATGCATTGCTTTAATGTTATTTCACATATTAATGATGCAATATTGCTGATTGAGTTTTAAAAGAGAGTATCGAAAAATACCTACTTTTATGTTTATATGATTTTTGGAGTTATCTTGTGAGTGTGTTGATTGTTACTTGAGTTATAATAATTGTAATTAAATAAATCAACAGTTTTTCTTGTTTACTCACGAGCTTTGCAAAAAGCTTACCGGGTTTGGTGTTGTTGCAATCCCGGTACACTATTCAATTGTGTAGCGGGTAATCTCACAGGTCAGGAGAATCAGGGCAGTGATCGTGCAGTTTAGAGTACTAGTATTAGATTACAGCATTTGTTTTGTGAGGAGAATTATACTCATTTGAGTTTTACAATTTGATTTGGTGAGAGTGTGCTGTAATAAGTAGCTTGAGGATTTGGTTATGTAATATTAAGAGGTGTAAGGTGTGGTTGTTTCTGAGAGAAAAATTCAGAACGTTATTTGTATTGTTATTAGTCATGTTCCGGATTTGAATCCTTATTTCAAAATTCGGGGCGTGACACCTTGGCTTTCCAAAGTCTTCTCCAAAGTTCATTACACGAATCCCCATTTGATGTAGTAGCCAACACATCACCTAGTACATGCTCCTGGCCACCCAGTAGGCTGTCTTAACTGTAAAAGACCCTACGTTCTGATCTCCAATACAATCTGTCCCTAACAGGACGTCGAGCTAGAGGAATAGATAAAATGTGTTCAACCATCTCAGGGGGGAAGAGTACTCACTGAGGCAATATATGATCCAAGAACGCTCATTGGAGTTAATTAAATCAGCAACTTTTCAACCCGGCAATTTGTAGGTCTTTGAATTTGGTACTGTGGACAGTTAGGGATCTAATCATCATGCCACACATTTATGCTTACTCCATTCCCCACTCTCCATTTAACCCTTGCTTTGAGCACCGGTCTCCCTGCAAGAATATCCTCCAAGAGAAGAAGGGGCATCTCCTAATTCTGCATTCCAGAAGGAACAATTTGGAAAATATTTTGCCTTATACAATCTCGCAATGAGAAATTGAGGATTTGAAATAATCCTCCAGCCTTGTTTTGCTAGCATGGCAAGATTGTAAGCATATAAACTTTTGAAGCCCATTCCTCCCTCTTTTTTTGTTAGGAATAATCTGTCCAACTCCTCCAATGAATCTTTTTCTTGTCATCAGTATCACCTCAGAAGAAAGAGGCACAAAGTTGGTGAATGTCATCACATAGACCTTTAGGTAACAAGTAACAATTCATGGCATATTGTGGCATAGTTTGAGCCACAACTTAATAAGTATTTCCTTACCTGCACTGCTTAAGATCTTTGACTTCCAATTAACCAGCTTCTTCGTCAACTTCTCTTTGATGTACTGAAACTTTTCGGTCTTGGATTTGCCTACACGCAGCGGTAAACCCAAGTATCTATCATGCTCTTCTACTCTCTGTATTGCAAGAATAGTTGCCATGCTAATTGCATAGCAATAGGCACATTTCTGCTAAAAACCACACTACTTTTCTGAAAATTAATCTTCTATCTCGAAGCTTTTTCATAGATATTGACAATTTCACAAATAGTCTAACATTCGTGAATCGTTGCAGCTCCAAAAAGAAAACTATCATCCGCGAAGAACAAATGATGTAGTGTAGGGCTTCAGGACACATCTTTAAACCTTAAATAGCACCTGCATCAACTACTTGAGAAAGAAGAGCTGAAAGCCCTTCAGCACATAAGATGAATAGGTATGGAGAGTGGATCACCCTGCCTTATCCCATGAGTCGGAGTAATTATCTCAGTTTGTTCACCATTAACCAGGATGGCATAGGTAACAGACTCCACACATTCATAATTATATTGATCCACCTCACATCAAAACCCAACTTGGTTAACATAGTTCGCAAGGAGGTCCATTCTAGCCGGTCATATGCTTTTGAGATGTCTAACTTGAGAGAGAAGAAGCCTTCATTTTGGAGTCCGTAGTTTATACATAAAGTGTGCAGCCTCAGTTGCAACCAAAGTGTTGTCTGATATCAATCGTCCTGGACATACGCACTTTGTAGGGGAGAAATAATCTCAGCTAACCACTTCTTTAACCTGTTGGCAATGACCTTGGAACTTATTCTGTACAGAACATTACAGAGTGCAATAGGTCTAAAATGAGAGGCAACAGTGGGATTCTTGACTTTCGGAATAAGGCAAAGATGAGTGAAGTTGGAAGCTGCCCAAATATCTCCTTTTTCCAAAAATTTTGAATTGCAACACAACATCAAAACCAACAATATGCCAATATTTTGATAGAAGAAATGAGACATACCATCAGGCCTCGGGCTTTTAGAAGGATGCATTTGAAATAATGCATGCTTATTTCATCATCTGTATAGGGCTGCAGTAAATCATCATTCATATGAGGTAACACTTTCATTGGGTGCGCAAAAAATAGTGGAGAGTGCACTATCATCCGTTCCCTCAGTGAAAAAAACAGTTTTATAATAATCAACCAACATGCCTTGAACAACAGTAGGATCAGTTTGCCAAATACCCACATCATTCACAAGCCCTCTGATGCAATTTTACACCTCCTGTTAGTGGCCTTTCGATGAAAGAAAGCCGAGTTTCTGTCACCCTCCTTTAGCCAGACCGCCCTAGATCGTTGTCTCCAATATTTTTCTTGCTGAGAAAGCAATTGACTGTGTCTTACATGAAGGAGATGTTGCTCCTCATACTATTCTGGAGCAAAAGGTTGCCGCATTATATCCGCCAATTTCTCCCGAATCTCCCTCAATTCCACTTTCTGCCTCTCAAACTCAGTGGTGTGCCACTTCATAAGTTGTTTTCCAGTGGCCAAAATCTTTCGACCAACCTGCTGTAGCATGTGCCTACCATAGGGATTGCCCAATTCTTTAGAATAATGTCAGAACATTGTTCATTTCGTGCCATATCTCCTCAAATCTGAATCTGCGCCAAGGTGTTCTAAACCTATTTCTATCAGTTCTCAGTTCCACTACAATGGGACAATGGTTTGATTCATTGGGTGGCAACACCACCGTTTGCTATTAGGAAACATGGTTCGAAAGGAAACTGACTGAAAGCTTCTATCCAGCCTTTCCTTGGTAAACTTGTTGGACCAAGTATACCTACTACCCAAGAAACCCATGTCGATGAAGCCGCAGTCAATCATCGTTGTCGGAATGCCGCCATAGGAGCAACAGCATGAGGGGATCTCCGGATTTGTCTGCTAGACACGTAACCTCGTTGAAGTCACCTACCATGAGCCAAGGTAGATGACAAACTTCTGCAGCTAGGGCACGAATTAAGTCCCAAGTTCTGCTACGTTCACCTCTGGCTGCAAAGCCATACAATCCTGTGAAGCGATACTTCTCCTGTTTACCCGGATCACTAATCTCAACATCTATATGATGAGGGGATTTCGTTCTGAGATCAACATGAATTTCACTACTCCAAAGCAGCGCCAATCCCTGGGATCCATCCTCATGAGGGTAGCATATATGTCCTGCAAAACCAAGCCTGTTCGCAAGAGAGCAATATGAGATGGCTGAGCAAGGGTCTTCGCCAAAATGATCAGATTTGGCTTCTTAATTGAACCAGATCAATAAGGGCTCGTTGGGTCTCGTTGCACACAACACCCCTGCAATTCCATACTAAAACATTGCCTTGCAACATAGTACAAGGTTGGATGAGAAGCAGGTTCACTGTAGGAACGAAACACCAGGAACCCTAGCGCCGCCTTAGACTAGAGAAAAATCTCTCTTTTGCTGTGCCTCTTGTTTTGCTCAAACAATAATTAGGATTAATCAAAAAGTTGCATGTAATTAGGAATATATAATAGATTCATTTCAAAAGGAGCATAAATGATTAATCAAAAAGTCAAAGGTCAAGAATTAGGAAGCAGAGCAAAATTGAAAAGGAAATTGGATTTCCATGACTCTAAAAAGATAAATAGCCGATGAATGAAGATCGAAATTAAAGGATGAATCTTATCTCTTTAGTTTATATATGACTTATGAACTTTGTAGCAGATGAAATTACGAACTTAGACCATACTTCTCTCAACGGAATTGTTTGGTGTACTTGTCTCTCTATTTCTATGTCCCCAAAATTTTTTTGAAATCTGCTGGGAGAATCTATCCTCATAATTTTGTGTTCTTCAATTCCTTCACTTTGAATATGAGAGTGCAATTAAAATCTTCTTATAATAAAATAAGGAATTAAGAACTTAAACTACTTTGATAATAAACAAGATGTAGGTTCTGTCTTCTCCTCTCAACTACAAAGTACAAGAAAAATTTCAACTAAAGCAACCAAGAAATACCTAATGTCGACTGCAATCAGTAGGATAAATGAAAACATCAGGATTTGGCACATTAGGGAGCTAATTTCGGCAGATTTGGCTTAGATCACAGTAGGGAGCTAATTTTCTAGGGATTTGGCTTAGATCACAGTACAAAGACTTTCATGAAGATACAGGAAAGTATGAGACAGTACTCAGCTTGTGAATAACACTAGATTATGCCAAAGCTGAGTTACTAGGGATTAATCGGCAGAATGGTTCTCTCGTATGAGCTCTCTGAAAAGACGGCTTTACCGGATATTTATTAAAACATATAGGCACAGGTTAGGAAGAGTGGAGACGTGGACTGCTGAAGTGAGTCTTCAACTTTTGAACCACATCGAGAACTTGTGAATCGCATTCTCGCCAACTTCTACCTCGTCGGTTTATTAATGGCTGTGTAACTGTATTACTTGATTTCAAATGGGAAAGGAACTATGGCAGTTGGTCATTAATATTTGGGTTTGGATGTACAGAGAAGTTGGTGACATGGGGCACTCCAGTCCCGGTCAGTACTAAAGGCCATTCAATCATGTGGATAAAAATCTGCCAGCAATGAGTAATTTTTTTTTTCATAGAATATTTTTTTTTAATCAATCGATCAATTATGTCATATATAATCATCACAAGTCAGAATAGACCGTTACATACCATTCTTCTGCCATTTAAAGGCATAGACAGACAAAAAGATAATAGCAATACCCACAGTGGTACATAATAATAGACTCACTCATTATACAATCAAATACGTAGAGGTAATGGGGATCCTCCATTTCTACTATGCAGGAGCGCTAGAGATCTAAGTTCTTAATACAAGGAAATTATTGTAATTAGACAAAAAGCTAAAACATAGAGTTGGACCAAGGGCAAAAGCCCTAGCCCAAGAAGAGGCAGCCCAAGAAAAGAGGATTGCCTTGACCCAAGCCCACACTCCATCTTCCTCACCCAATGGTCATCACGCCCTACGCTGCAACCCCACGTCGAGCTGCGCTGCTATGCACCAGCTTCACCGCTAAGCCGTGCCCTTCGATCTAGCACCCGCACCGCCGCCAAGTATCTCTGAATCCCTGGTCTTAGAGTCCCTCGACGAGGCCTCCCTCCTATACAAACCACCACCACGCTCAAGACATCGTCTAGTGCTCGTCGCCTAAACCATCCAATCCAAACCCCGAGCCAAACCCCTTGCCAAGAAGCTCTAGGCCTCTAGTATTTAATTTCCTGTCTGGCAGCAGCCTCTAGCCGACGAGGAGAGCCAATGCCGACCATGAGCACCGCCGGACAGGGAGAAAATTGCAAACCCTAGACCAAGAACAGTCTGAGTTTTGTGGAGTTCTCCTTGAAAGACACTAGATTTTAATTTGCTACAGAGAAGATAGAGGAAATTGGCATGATTTGGTTTTGATTGTTGTTTTTCACTATGAAAGGGTAAGTCTTCCACTTATGACTCATATGATTTGCTAATTTCTAGTTGTACTCATTCCTTGTGGAGGCTGACTGCTCTGAGGCTGTTAGACTAATGAACTCCTTTGAGACATATTGGTCTAAGGAGGGGCCAGTGGCGACTTTGGGCCTGGGCGGCCTAGGCGAAGCAAGCCCAGGCATAGGGCCTCAGATTTCAGGGGCCTCAAAAGAAATTTTATGTTGGCTTGCAATAAAAATAATAAATAAATAAATAAAGAAACAGAACGCTTAGGCGCACTATGATCAGGACACCCTTCAACCCCATCAATTATCCTTCAAGCCCAATTAGTTATGTTAGTCCATCAGTAGATTGTAGGCCTAGTCCTATTTCCTTTTGTGGTCATGTGGCACGTGTTGGTCACCTGTAATGCTAAGGACACCTTCCTCTAATTTATATCTTCTGTTCTATTGCCATTGAGGCTTAGGAAGGAAATGAATTGCTTTTGATATTTGCCTTTTCTTTCTTTCTTTCATTTCCTTTACTTTTACTGTATGGCTCCATCAACTGGTAATCAGAGCCATGACGATCAAAGGCAACCAACCCTAAATGCCCTATGTTCCCTTCTCCTCTGCACTTGTCAATCCACCACCACCATCGCTCACATATGCTCAACCATCCTCCTCTTCCTAACTCCCCAATACCTCTTCACCTCCTCCTGAGTTTCAGACTTCCAACACTCTAGAATTTCTGCAAAACCAAAATGAAGAGCTGAACTTGTCCATGGAAACACTCACCTAAAACAAAATCAAATTTCAGCTCCAACCTGTACTAACAGCACTCCTTCAAAACCGCCAACTCCCTCGTCCACCACCCACATCACCATATCTTCACCCCACATCTTTAGGGATTCAATTATATAATTTGTTGGGCCTCGAAAAAATTTCACCTTGAGCCTCCCCAAAGTCACAGGGCCGGCTTTGGGAGGGACCAATCAGTGAAGACATTAAAATGCTCATGCATGTATCTGGTGTAGAGACAGTAATCTTCCAACCCGGTGAATGCAACTTTCCAGCTCATTGTGTTATTTCCTCTAAGTGAGCTATCTCTCTTTACTGTATTGAGGATGGCCGGAATGGCTTATGGAATAGGTTAATAACTTAAAACGGATTCCAATGTTTGTAATTTTTCTTATCATCAATGAATGATTATATTTAAAAAAGATGTACTCATTTTCACATAAACAAGCAATTATGGCTCGTCAAATTCTTATTCTTAATTAGTTATTTACATGATTAGCAGTCATGTACAAAGGATCCCAATATTGAAGTCTTTTTTCTTTTTTAGATTATGATTGGTTTAACAATTCTGAAGTCTTATTTTAATAAATTATGACCAGATGCCTCTTATACAAATTTCTCTCAAGTCTCTTTTTATTCATTATGTTCAGTTTGCCTAAAACTTCTCTTAAATAAATAGGAAAACTATAGTATTTGTTGATTACTAGCTAGCAACTAATAATTATGATATTTAAGTTGGGATGCGTACGTCCCTCGACTTTTACTAGCTAGACAACTCAACAACCAACTCTTATAAGTTGTAAGTCGTACGAACTTTAGCTACAATGCTATAGAGAAAGCTAGTGCACTGCATTTTGTATCTGAAAACTTATTATTTCAGTTCAAGTACGTGAATTTGTAGCATTCAAATGTATCTCTATTAGGCTATTACTATCAGTTTCTAATAATTAACACTTTCACATTGGGGTTAGGGCTGTAAATTGGCTCTATCCCAATTGACTTCGGATTCAAATTTGCTCACCATTTTTATTTTGTGGTGATATCACCACTAATTAAAACTTGTCACGTTAAAATTTTTTTTTTAATAAAATATCATGATTAACTATAATTATATTTACAACACATGACAGTTTTATATTAAGTGATAGTATCACCATCAAAGTATTAGTGGTGAGCAAATTTGAATCCATTGACTTCAACTCATGTTCATCTCGTTTGAGCCCATCTTTAAAAGAAAAAGAAAATTATTAAAAGAAAACACATTAATTACAAGGACATACTCAAAAATCTAATCACTGCTGCCTACAAGTATCAACTCTACATACTATTTCTCCGTTCTGCACCACCTTGAAACATGAAAACGTAAACACTACCATATATGTATAAACCAGTAAGTAGTACGATCACTAATCAAAGAAGGAAGGTTAACCATCACAGTCACTTTCATTTTGGATTGGTTTAAGTACTACGCTGTAAAAGGAATAGTAACATCTTCATTTATTGTCAAACCAACAGCTAGTTAAAAGCGTGCATATATAAAACCATAACACTATCAAACATAAGACATAAGGTCTCGTTTGGTTGCTGGAAAGAAAATTAATTTCTTGGTCTTTCCCATTAGCATGGGAGAGTAAATTTACCATTAATTTCCCTACCAATGTTTGGCAACACCAAGAAAGTAATCAGAAAATGTATTTTACTTTCCTTTCCGATGTTTGGATTGTGCATGAATATGAAAGTATGTAACATCAATTTTTCAATAATTTCTTATTATTAAAACACAAACAATTCAAGATCGATTAAAAAGTTTCTTTCTTGCCAAACCCCTTTAAAAAAAAAAAAAAAACAGTTTCTTGGATAATTTGGTAATAACACCATTCAAATAATTTTTAGAGTAAGCAATTAATGCAAGGATTAAAAAGTTTTTGAATAATTTGGTAATAACAAACATTAAAATAATTTTTAGAGTAAGCAATTAATGTGCAATTAATGCGGGAAAAGTATGAGGGAAAATGAATCCCATGGGGTGTGGGAGGATCCATTTTCTCCCATTTTCCCTTAATGCAGGAAAGTTGTTCATTTCCTTGGGTTTGCCAAACACAGGAAAAGAAAATGTTTTCCTTCCTAACCTTTCCATTCCGCGAACCAAACGAGGCCTAAGGTCCTAATAAACGATAGCTATTAGACTGATTCGATGATAAAAGCCTTACCTATTACCCCCATTTACCAATAGCTTAGGGTGCAAGAATGATGAGAAAAACATATCACAACTAAAGATCTAGAATATGAAGTTAAAAGCTCTGATGTATGAAAATCCAGAGATGAAGGGAATTACATGAACAAAGACAAAAATAAAAAATACACTACTAGAAAATGAGCCAATAACGACACCCCTATTAGACACACTTTTGTAATGGTATCCTTTGATAGAGCAAATGCCACACCCTTTTTATTTTCAGTTTCATTTGTTTAATAGATACAAATAGGGAGGTTCTATTCATACCTCCAAAATTGGTATTTAGACCTCCCCACTTAATAGACCTCCAACTTACTTTCACAAATAATCAATATGATATCTACACCTCCTTAATTTTCCCATAATACCCATCGTCCAATAATATCAATAAAAACTTTTTTTTTTAGAGTGTTCTATTTATATACCTCCAAAATCGGTAGTTAGACCTCCATCAATTTTTGAACATTTCACAATATTAATTTCCTCTTGATACAACTAAGCCAATTCATTTCTTCAACTTCCTAAGATTCCCTCGTTTCATACATTTGCTCGATGGGAACAATATGCTCCAATGGATGAGTATGATTTTAAGAGAAAGTGGTCTGTTGGTGTTTTGGTTAGAGAATATTGCATATCCGAAATTGACTGGAGGAACTACAAAGTAAGGAACTGGTCTGTTGATTTCTCTGCTGCTTGGTAAGGATGAAGACCATAACAAAAAAAAAAAGTTAAAAATGGCATGAGGATGACCATTTGTTGATTTCATAGCTCTAAAAGGAAAAAGACTTTTTATATATATTTTTTTTCTTTCTCTTTTGTGTCTTTATTGGTAATTTAACATGAGTTGACAAAGTCAACTATCTCTTGAAAAAGAAAGAGGTCCAAATACTAATTTTGTAGATATGAATAGAAACTCCCATACAAATAACTCTGACAAGTGAGATGATAGAATTGGTATATGAGAATGTATGACTTTATTAGATACCAATATCAGTATGTATATTAAAAAATATAGAGTCAATAACATTTAAATATATATATATATATATATATATATAAATTGATAGATCACACCCTTAATCGTATGTTTTGTTTACACACTGTTATTACAAACGTGTCTTTCCCACTGAAAATAATATTAATACTCACATTTTTATTTTATTATTATTTTTCCATCGAAACCCACATTTATTTGATTAGCTCTTCTTGTTAATGAAAAACTAATTAATGTATTGTTAAACCAAAAATGTTTATTTAATGTTAATCTAATATATATCCATGTTTAACAAAAAGTTTGTTTAATGTTTATCTAATATATATCCACCGAAAGATGTACAATCCCTTTAGGTTACTAACTTTAGATATATGTAGTGGGTTATAGAGAAAAATCTTTTGCATGAGAGATTTATCTGTACAATGCTTCAAGTCTTTCATCCTAAACCAAATAACAGATCTATCACTCTTGATTTACAAGTTGGCTAGCTGTAATCTCCTTCATCACCAAGTATTACAACCATGTAAATTCAATCTTGATTTTTTTTTATCTTCAGATATAATCGATAATCATATAGATGTTAATCGAATTATTGTCTACATATTAGTTTGAGATTTAGCGGCATCAGACTGGCTTGCATGATCGATCATCCAGGGTGGGTTGATGTCAGATTTCTTTCTCCCTTTCCTATTTTCATATGTTGTGACCTTAATTGTGAATGAAAATGGATTGCAGATCTTGTGTGAATACTATGAGGAGAAAGACAGAGAAAGAGAGAGAAAAAGAAGAGGAAAGAGTGATGATTTGGTGTTTGAAGACGGCGGCGAGTTATTGCCGGACTTTAGAAATCGTATTACAGTATAACTAAGCAAAGGAAAAAAAAAATACTGAGTATAATACAAAACCACCTTCCTATATAATTAAGTAAAAAGAATAAAAGAAATATACATTATAATACGTTTGAAGAGAAAACAATATATTCTATAAAATATATATATATATATATATATATATATATAAAGAACACAACAAATTAAAATTAAAAAGAAATTAAAATCAAGATTAATGGCAGTTTGAAAAAGAAAGAGTAAAATAAATAAATAAATAAATGAGGTGACTCTAAAAAAAAAACATAGCTACTGATAACTTAACCATATCTTTTAGTTAGTGGAACTTGCGATAGAAAATACTCTTTTTATTCCTTGACTGCACTGTACCTAATGAGTTTTAGATATCCTTATTTGTATCATTTTTTTTTTTTTGAATCAATGAACAAACTTCATGGATAGCCCTCAAGTGAGGTGATGACAATCATAGGTTACTACATCAAGAATGCATTCTGGGGTATGATTCCTCCATACTATTCTCTGAATGGACTCAAAGCCTATACCAGCTAGCCTATGAGCAACCATGTTGCATGATCTAGGGGCATAACATAGCTGCACATGGGGAATTTCAGCCATGGCTCTTTTAATATCATCGATCAAACCTCCATTTTCAAGGAGACTATGGTCTGGACAAGATGCATCTACAATTGCTTTGGTGCAGTCACTCTCTATAACAACCTGTTGTAATTGTAAAGACTTCACTAGATCAACACCAGCTCGGATGGCATATAACTCTCCTTGTTTCAGGGAAGCTAAGTGGGGGATAGGGCTAGCAAAGGCTGCAACAACTTGCCCAGTTTCAGTTCGCAGGACTCCTCCAATTCCTCCTTTAGTCTGATTGGACAAGTATGAAGCGTCCATGTTCATTTTAAAAGCTCCAGTAGGAGCGGGCTGCCAAAAATGACAATGTTGTTGCCTTCTTGTTACAGCTGGAGTGAGAGCTTTTTGAAACTCTTCAAGCCAAGCAAAACTACTTAGGAGAATATCTTGAGCGGTTTGCTGTGTGCCCTTCCATAAGAAGTTGTTCCTGTTTTTCCAAATGGCCCAAATAATCATCATGAGTTTGGCGAAAGTCTCATTGCTTAATGTAAGAGCTCTGTCAAGCATCCAGTCTTTGAAGTTCATAGTCTTGTGTAGATCAATGGGCAGGTTGAACGGAGGGGCAGATATGATAGTCGAGGCCATAGGGCACTGACAGAATAAATGGGAAAGATCCTCAATGCTATGTGGACATAAGAGGCACTGCATTTCCCCGTTGTAGAAAGGGTTAGTAACCTATCCTTTATGGCTAGCAAGTTGTTGCATCCCCTCCACTCACAAATTCCAACTTTGCCAGGGACTTTGGCCTTCCAAATACAACGCCATAGTTCCTTATAGGGGTCTCCAGATGAAGTCGAAACTAGGGCATGCTGCATGACTTCCATTCTTGCAATTCAATAAGCACTCTTTACCGAGTAGTAGCCTTTCTTCTCCGGCCTCCAAATAATCTTGTCAGGATGAGGGTGTCGTCCAAGTGGAATGCAGAGAATTCTTTCTGCAATGTGGTCAGGAAACAAGTCATGTATGAGATTAGCCTTCCATTGCTGTGCTGATTCATCAATTAGATCTGCCACTTTGGAAAGACTAGTATTGAGTGGTCTGGATATTTGAGTTGGTGTGGATACTGGAATCCATTTATCCTGCCATATATCAACTTGAGTGCCATCTCCAATTTTCCACTGAACTCCTGCTTGCAGAACTGCTCTACCTTGTAAGATGCTTATCCAAGAAAACGATGGTGAGTCCCCAATCTCTGCTTCCCAAAACGAGCAATGTGGAAAATACTTTGCCTTATATAACTTGGCAATTAACGACTGAGGATTAGAGATAATTCTCCATCCCTGTTTAGCAAGCATAGCCATATTGTAAGCATACATATTTTTGAAGCCCATACCACCCTCTTGTTTAGTTAAACACAACCTTTCCCAACTTCTCCAATGAATTCTTTTTTTCTCATCTGTGTCACCCCAGAAGAAAGAAGCACACAATTGATGGATGTCATCACATAGGCCTTTTGGAAGCAAATAACAATTCATCGCATAAAGAGGCATTGTTTGAGCAACTGCCTTGATGAGGATTTCTTTTCCTACACAACTAAGGATTTTGGCCTTCCAATTAATCAACTTCTTTGATAACCTTTCTTTGATGTAAGCAAATTTGCAGTTTTTGATTTACCTACCCGCAGTGGCAAGCCAAGGTATTTATCATGTTCTTCCACACGTTCAACTGCAAAGATGGCTGCCAGGTTGTGTTGAAGTGCTATGCTGACATTCCTATTAAAACCAACACTACTTTTTTGGAAGTTGATCTTTTGTCCAGAGACCCTCTCATAAATCCCTAGAATTTGCTTGAAGGCAATACATTCTTCAATAGTAGCCGTGCCAAATAATAAGCTGTCATCCGCAAAAAAAAATGATGAAGCGTTAGAGCTTGAGGACTCATTTTGAGGCCAGTAATATGATTTGTTTGAACTGCATGAGAGATCAAAGCAGAGAAGCCTTCCGCACATAAAATAAACAAGTACGGTGACAATAGATCTCCTTGTCTGATTCCTCTAGAAGGTGAGATAGGAGGAGTTGGGTTGCCATGCTGCAAAATTGAATAGGTTACGAATTTGACATTTCTCATCACCATATTAATCCAAGTAGGGTGAAAGCCGAGCTTTGACAGAATGGCTTGGAGATAATTCCATTCTAGGCGGTCATACGCCTTACTAATGTCTAGCTTCAGTGAGAAGAAACCTGTGTTAAAGTGCGCAACTTCATTGGCAACCAAAGTATTGTCTGAGACGATGCGCCCTGGGACATAGGCACTTTGAAGGGGTGAAATAATTGCAGGTAGCCATGGCTTTAGTCTATTAGCAACTACTTTTGACGCAATACGATAAATAACATTGCCGAGGGCTATAGGCCTGAAGTGTGCAGCATCCTGAGGGTCTTTGATCTTTGGTATGAGACATAGGTAAGTGAAATTGGTATCACACAATTCACCTATTTCAAGGAAACTACATACTGCCAAGTAGACATCATTGGCTACAATGTTCCAATATTTTTGGAAGAAAAAGGGAGACATACAGTTAGGGCCAGGACTTTTTGAGGATGCATTTGAAAGATAGCTGCTTTCATTTCCTTTTCCAGGTATGGCTTCAACAGGTCGTTGTTCATCTCTAGTGTAACTTTCACTGGTGTGGCCTCTATTATTTGTGCTAGTGCTTCTAGGTCACAACTCTCAGTCGAGAAGACTCTTGAAAAATAAGAAAGCAACAATCTTTGGACTTCTCTCGGGTCAGTTTGCCACTGGTTTTGCTCATCTTTAAGGCCCGGTATGAGGTTTTTACTTCGCCGATTACAAGCCCTCCTGTGAAAGTATGCAGAGTTACGATCTCCATCCTTAAGCCAAATAGCTCTTGATCGCTGCCTCCAGTATAATTCCTGTTGAGCAAGAATTTGGCTATGTTTGACATGTAGCAATCTCTGCTCCTCATATTGCTCTGGGGAGTAGGGTAATGGCATGAGGTCATTGAGCTTCTCCTCAATGACATGCAGCTCTGCCTTTTGATTATCAAAATCAGACTTGTACCATTGCATGAGTTTAGTGCCCGTGTCATAGATTTTCCTTGACAGTTGTTCCAAAGCATTTCCAGTGGAAGGCCCTGACCAAGATTGTTTGATAATATTGCCACAGGCAGTGTTTTCATGCCAACATTCCTCAAACCTAAACAGTTATGGAGGTCGTTGCCAAGTTAGCTTCGTTGAACTCACCACGATTAGGAGGGGGCTATGGTCTGACTCACTAGGATTTAGACTAATAACCATACTATATGGGAATAAGGTCCTCCATTGTGGTGTTTGAAACTATCAAGTGATTCCTTTGTGTACTTACTGCTCCATGTAAAGTGACTGCCTACAAAACCCATATCTAGAAGATCACAGTCAGCCAGTGTTCTTCTAAATGTAGCCATAGGTGTTACTGCTCTTGGTGGACCTCCAAACTTGTCATTGTTTGACATTATCTCATTAAAGTCCCCTGCAACAAGCCAAGGCAGGGAACATTGTTTAGAAGCAAGCGTTTTGATGAGGGACCAGGTTCTGTGTCGCTCTCCCCGCACAGCGACCCCATAAATGCCAGTAAAACGCCATTTGAGTGTGTTCTCTGCTTTGCCAATAACAACATCAATGTGGTTGGGTGACCGAGAACATAGTTCCGCATGAGTATCGTCGTTCCATATGAGGGCCATCCCCTGTAAATCACGTTCATGTGAGTAACAGATGTTATCTTTGAATCCAAGCTTGCGAGTCAGCATGTTGATATGCTCTTTTTGCGCTAAGGTTTCTGCTAGGAAGATGATACTTGGTTTACGAGCCTGCACAATATCAATTATGGCTCTCTGTGATTCAAAGTTCACTATTCCACGAAAATTCCATACTAGGATTTATCCTTGCAGCATGACCGGATATGGGTAGCAGCACCAGGCCGGCGATGCAGTTTGGAGGCGGCACAGTTAGGCGTCGCTTAGATCTGAATTATTGGATTCCTTATTTGTATCGTTTTAAGCAAAAGATACAGAAAAAATTATGTATTCTATGAGGCTTTTGCTAGTAGTGAAACCGTAAGAGAATAATGTAATAATAAAAAAAAAACAAAACAATCAAAATATGCATGCCGATGCATGTCGATGCATACCAATTACAAATCTATCACTTCATAATTCAAATAGTTCCGTACCTTTTGTTTAACTTCTGATATATGCAACCGGTTCTATCAACTTCAATTAAGCATAGCCTGCAAACCACCAAATTAATATATACATCAACTCTTACTACTGTCGCTGCTCATATATCTGCATGTACACCTCAGAAAGAGCAACAACTTGAGGAAGGGTATTGGAAACAATAAGATCTTGCATCTCATACCATAAATTGTCTAATTTTCGCTCCACAAAGTCATACCATAAGGAGTTTTGTAAGGACTTTTGTGCCTGTGCTTGAAAGCTTGCAAAAATGGTTTACCCCCATAGTTATTAATAGAGTTAATTACATATAAGTGCATCTTTGAATGTTTTTTTAGCCATAAGGCCACCATCTAATTTTTTCCCTCATAAGGCCATTACAATTAAAATAGTGTTATATTTTGGATATAAAAACCAATATATTTACATAAATGCCATTAGAGTAAAAAGTCAACAATCATTCTCTCTCTCCTCTCCAGCGAGGTCTCCGGCCTACCTCCGGCCAACTTCCAGCTGGTCTCCGGCAAATTTCAGCGACCACAAAATCTACTGTCATTAACACCAAAAGCTATTCTGATGAAATTTCCAGCAACCTCCGGCGAGGTCACAAAATCTACCATCACCAACAACAAAAGCTACAGTTACCAATAAAAGATACGCTCCCAAAAATACACCACTAACAAAAGCTACTGTCACGAGCACAAAAAACTACTGTCACGAACACAAAAAGATACTCTCACCAGCAACAAATGGCTACTATCACCATCACCAGTAACAAAAGCTACTTTTACCATCACTAAAAGCTACTATCAACCAAAACAAAAACTACATTAACCAACACCAAAAGGTACTCTCACGAAAATCAAAAGCTACTACCAAGTAGAAAAAAAACTACTCCCATAAACTAAGAAAGCTATTCTCAAAGTCTAACAAAGCTATGAAAATAAAAAGCTACTTCTATAGTTTTAAAAATATACTATCATAATTGTGAAAATCTATTACAATAGATGTAGAAACATATTGTCAATGTTCTAAAAAGCCATTATAACAAAAGCTACTAACATCAGCTTAAAAGGATGGGAAAATTTCGCAAACAGTACACCAAGTAAAGGCCACTAATAATTTTTATACACAAAGTTTCAAACCAAACATTTTGGTACATGAAATCTGAAACTCGACCCACTATCAGTACACGCCGTCAATTTTTGACACTAGAATGTCCATTATGCCCTCAGTTTTTTTTTTTAATAATTTTTTTTCTGTTATTTTTTTTTTCCTTTGTTTATAAATGACTCGAGTCATTTTTTTTCTGTTATGTGAGGTGAGGAAGGCGGCGTTGGAAGCGAGGGAGTGAGCCCGGAAGAAGGAAGAAGAAAGAGATAAAACGAAGGAAAAAAAATAACAGAAAAAAAAAATTATTAAAAAAAAAAAGAACTGAGGGCATAATGGACATTTTGGTGTCAAAAATTGACGTCGTGTACTGATAGTGGGTCGAGTTTCAGATTTCGTGTACCGAAATGTTTGGTTTGAAACTTTGTGTATAAGAATTATTAGTGGTCTTTACTTGGTGTACTGTTTGTGAAATTTACCCTAAAAAGATACTAACAGAGACATAGAAAACTAGTATCACCTTGTTGAAAAACCACTATAACAGTTACAAAGAGCTACTAATGTGAAGTCTATCAAAATGAAAACAAAAACTATTAACATCAATTTGAAAATATACAAGCATAAGAAAATAGAAAGCTACTATCACTTGGTTAAATAGCCATTTATAACAATTGTAAAGAGCAACAGCATTCCTTGAGCATCCACATTTTGATTAAACACGAAATAATTCATATCGACATATCTAGTCAATCCCACCAACTATTAAAGAAACAAATATTCCAGTAGCAATCTTTCTCTTTCAAGATCAGAACAAGTAGCTTTTTGTGCACAGAATATGTGGAGAAATCGTTCAACATATTCTAAACTCACAAAAACAATCATAACCTATAGAATAGAAAAGGAAGTGAATAACTGCAGCAGTGGAGAACCAAATTAACAAACAAGATTCAACAAAAGAGCAACTTATATAATCATAAAGGAAAAGGAAATCGGAGTGTTTCATTATTGATATGTCAAGAGGTCAAAGCACTCCTCAAGCCCAACTCAATCATTTCTCTTCCATCTCTGTCATCCCCTCATGGCCTTTCTTCACCGGAAACTCATGGAAAATGAAGAAAAAACTTCTCATCGGCTCCTCGCTAATTTAGCTTTAGCCTCTCCGATTTTCCCTAATTCAAACCAAACAAAATTCAAATCAATTGGTATTTACACAATCCCCCAATTTGAAAACCCTAATTTCATAACCAATCAATACAGTCCCAATTAATAAGCGAAAACTCTAACTCTGGAGAAGACAAAGCAAAGAGTTAAAGTGAAAAGAACAGACCATGGCAGTGGATAGTTTCTTGTAATCTGGAGTGGATCGAAGTTAGGGAATCGCGAAGAGCTGCCGTGGCTCTCAGCAGCCTTTGACCACCAGAATTCCGGAACGGATATGCGAAGAGGTTAGAAAAGAAAAGCTCCTACTTGCTTCGACGGTTATACTCCAGCCTGCTTCGACTCCGACAACTGGATCTACTTCCCCAGCCTGGCCAATCAGACCTCCGTGAGCCGGCGAATTCAATTGTTATTGCGGCGAGAGTCAGAAAGTTAATGTATCGTTGTCAGACCTCGGTGAGACACCTCGGCTACCAAGTGACTGAGGATGAGCTCCGATCCATGATCCTCAAGTTCGGCAACGACGGCCACAATATTGACTGGAAATCCGAGAAGAAATAGCAGAGGTTCTGCTGCGATCTAGAGAGAGAACGCTTCATCTTCATCTGTGTGCATGTGTGTGTGTGTGTGTGTGTGTGTGTGAGAGAGAGAGAGAGAGAGAGAGAGAGAGAGAGAGAGAGAGAGAGAGAGAGAGAGAGAGAGAGATGGAAATTAATTGAAACTGAAACAGAGGTAGAAAAAGCTGATTCTTTTGGGCCTTAAAGTGGCCTTATGTGTACAAAACAATTTAGGTGGCCTTATGACGAATATAAGTCTCAAAGTGACACTTATATGTAATTTTCTATTATTATTAATCTTGTTAAATTTTAAATAGATTGACATTTTCTCAAAGAAAAAGAAAAGTAAATAATTTTCTTTCCATCCCAACCTATGATGCTCATTTATGCCTGTTATTCTAAATAACCAACAAACCGTATATACCTTCATTCCCTCAATTGAAAAACAAAAATTTTCTTTTGTGCTTATTACAGGGATGCGGGCCTTTAGGCCTTTGCTATTGTTTCCTCTCAACCTATACCTATTTGGGCCTTATCAATGAATGGCAGAGCTTGGGTTTACGAAAACCCTCCTCTTCCCTAAAACCCTAAACCCTTCTCCGTATCTCCTCCCTCTTTCTCCCTCGACGTCTCCTCAATTCGTCCTCCCAAACCCTCGACATCTTCGAGCCCTTCAGAGCAGTCGGCTACACCACCACCTCTGTCCCCTTCTCCGTTCAGCACCTCGGCACTGAAGCCTTCGTCACCGTCACCGTCACCGTTGGCAAAGCCTTCCAAATTTACAATGTAAATTTTCACTTCCTATTGTAAATTTTCAATTTTGATTCTGATTAATCCTCATACTCTTATGCTCTCCGTTGTTGCAGTGCGCAAAGCTCACTTTGGTCCTCGTCAGTGAGTTCCTTTCTCTTATTTTGCCTTTAGAGTTTCTAAATTTTCAAGCTTTATGATGTAGAACGCCTTGCAGAAGAATTCGAAGAGCAGCTTGAGAAACGCATCGATAAACAACGTCATAAGCAAGCATAAGTTTCCTATAATTCTTAGGTTTATTTTCCTTATCTTCATAGACTTAGCACACATTTACTACTTCAATAAGGACTTCCAGTCCAGCAAGTTTGTTATTTCCTAGTTCTAAATTAAATAGGATTATGAGTTAGACCCTATATAAGGCACCCTCTATGTTGTGTTAGGCATTCATCAATTTCAATAACAATTCAGTTCCTCAGAGATTTATCTCTCTTATTTTTTCTATATTCGGTTCGACGCTTGTCTACCGTTTTCATCTATCATCCTTCTAGCTTTCACTGCGTTAGTTGGCATCAGAGCATGGTTTCGCCTGTATTGATGGCAGAAGACGAAGCGAGAGTTAATATCACAACACCCGCCGACGCTGGTCGGGAGATTACTGCTATGAAACAAGATATTGGGAATTTTCGTCAAGACACCAGCAGGAATTTGGTAAATCTAACAAATCTTGTGGATCAATTGGCAAGTAATGTTTAGCAGCTTACAGTGGCAGTACGAGCCGGAGGAGTTGCCCGAGGCCAACACCGTCAACAAGAACGAAACTACGATTATGAGGAAGAAGACGAAAGGGGCCCACCAAACAATCAACAACAAAACCATCAAGAATAAAATTATAGAATGAAAGCTGACATATCTTTCTTCTATGGAAACTTACAGATAGAAGAATTTCTTGATTGGCTTTCTGAAGTGGATAGGTTCTTCAGTTTAATGGATGTTCCAGAAAACAAGCAATGAAGACAGTTGCTTGGAAGCTAAAAAGCACCGCTGCCTGTTGGTGGGATGATTTGCAGGAGTCACGGATTCGACAAGGAAAAGAGCCTGTCAGAACATGGGGGAAGATGAAAACCCTTCTCAGAGGACGTTTCTTACCTCGAGATTATGAGCAGACTTTATTTTAGAAGTACTACGGCGAATTGGGTTAATTTTTTTGTACAGTACCTATTAATACGCTATAAATAGATGGGTAATGTCAAATTTATCAATTTCAAGTTTCCATTTTTTGGATCGCATAAAATCCTTATATGCATACTAACGTTGTCTAAATTGTTTATTAGTTGTATGAAAAAATATATCTTCCATAAGCAACAAAGTGGAGGAAATAGAATTTATCAAAATTGACCGTTGGATGTGATCCTGATAAAAATAAATGATTATGATCAAAATTTCAGTTATTTTCGTCATCGTTTGGATCTCGATCTACTTGGTCAACCCTAAACACAAAATACCACATAAAACTAACATGCTCATAACCGTTCATTCACAACTTCTTTTTTCGATCTGTCAGCTCTCACACTCTCATGGGTGTGAGCTATATCAACCACTATAAAAATTTCGGGAAGTTTATCTCCTCATGATTCAACTCCCCTTAGGAAAGTATAAGTGTAAAAAAGGTTGACTACTTTATTTGATGTCGAAATGACGACAAACCGAGTTAATTTTTTTACACCGTACCTATTAATACGCTAAAAATAGATGGGTAACATCAAATTATCGATTCCATGTTTATATTTTTTGGATTGCACAAAATCCTTATATGCATACTAACATAGTCTAACTTGTTTATTAGTTGTATAAAAATATATACATTACATAAGCAACAAGGTGGGGGGAAATAGAATTTATCAAAATTGACCGTTGGATGTTATCATGATAAAAATTAACGACTATGGTCAAAATTTCAGCTATTTTCATCATCGTTTGGATCTCTATCTACTTGGTCAACCCTAAATACCACATAAAACTAATATGCACATAACCGCTCACTCGTAACTTATTTTTTCGATCTGTCAGCTCTCATGCTCTTGTGGGTAGAAGCTATATCAACTAATATAAAAATTTTAGGAATTTTATCTCCTCAAGGGTTGGCTCCCCTTAGGGAAGTAAAAGCTTTTAAAGGGTTAACCGGTTTATTTCATGCCGAAATGATGGCGGATTGGGTTAAATTTTTTACATAATACCTATCAATACGCTTCAAATAAATGGATAATGTCAAATTTATCAATTTCTAATTTCAATTTTTGGATCACACATAATTCTTATATGTCTACTAAAGTAGTATAACTAGTTTATTAGTTGTAATTAGAAGTATACATTCCACGAGCAACAATGCGTAGGAAATAGATTTTATCAAAATTGACCGTAAGATGTTATCATGATAAGAATAAATGGTTATGGTCAAAATTTCAGCTATTTTCATCGTCGTTTGGGTCTTGATCTAGTAGGTCAACCCTAAACCCTAAATACCACATAAAACTACTATGCTCATAACCGCGGATTGGCTCTTGTTATATCTAACGGACAGTGTCTCAAGTGTATGATCTGATGACACCCTTGCTCTTTGAAGCTTGTAGTGAAAAATATAGGGTTATTAAGCCTTAATCGGTTAACCGAGTGGATCCACGTCATTACTATCACGAAATTGTCTGAATTTTGAACCTTAATCCTAAAATGATGTACTTGTTATATCTAACAGACAGTGTCTCAAGTGTACGATCCGATGACACCCTTACTCTTTGAAGCTTGTAGTGAAAAAATATAGGGTAATTATGCCTTAATCGGTTGACCGAGTTGATCCACATCATTACTATCACGGAATTGTCTGAATTTTGAACCCGAAGCCTAAAATAATGATGTACTTGTGTTATCTAACGGACAGTGTCTCAAGTGGACTATCCGATGACACCCTTGCTCTTTGAAGCTTGTAGTGGAAAAATATAGGGTTATTAAGCCTTAATCGGTTGACCAAGTGGATCCACATCATTACTATCACGGAATTATCTGAATTTTGAAACCGAAACCTAAAATGATGTACTTATTATATCTAACGGACAGTGTCTCAAGTGTACTGTCCGATGACACCCTTGCTCTTTGAAGCTTGTAGTGGAAAAATATACGGTTATTAAGCCTTAATTGGTTGACCGAGTGGATTGACGTCATTACTATTACGGAATTCTCTGAATTTTGAACCCGAAGCCTAAAATGATGTGCTTGTCATATCTAATGGACAGTGTCTCAAGTGTATGATTCGATGACATCCTTGCTCTTTGAAGCTTGTAGTGAAAATATATAGGGATATTAAGCATTAATTGGTTGACCGAGTAGATCAACGTCATTACAAGGTGGAAAACAAATTTGAAGAAACCGACCGTCCGATGGGAAGATTGAAATGTTTTATGGTTATTGTTAATAATTCAACCAATTTCATATTAATTTCAACTTGAATCCGCTTGGACAACTATAATTACTTTTATAAATATATATTTATATATCAAATTTTTCAAAGAGTAACCCCTTCTAGAAAAATGAAAATGAGGCAACCGACCGTTGGATAAGAGTATTGGAATAATTTATGTATGTTATAAAAAATTTAGCCACTTTTGTCATAGTTTTGATTTCGATCCACTTAATCAACCGAAGTAACATATATAACCTCTTGATTGACGATGACATAATGACCATGAAACGTGCTAATTTTTTCACACGATGTCTATAAATATGTCGTGGATACGAAGTGGTGTTAGCTCAGTGGTTAGAGCACTCACTACCTATGTACGAAGTCATGGGTTCGAGTCACCATGGGGGCAGGAGTGAAATCATTTGATCCTCTTTAAAAAAAAAAAAAATGTGAATGATTAAAAACAAAACAAAATTTCTATTTCTACTTTGCGGACCGTAAGAAATATCAATATGCCTACTAATCTTGTATAACTAGTAGGTCGCATTTAAAGTGATGAGGACCTTTAAAAAGTGACAACATGGTGGAAAATGAATTTGAAGAAACTGACCGTTTGATGGGAATATTGAATTTTTTTATGGTTGTTGTTAAAAATTCAGCCAATTTCGCATTCGTTTTGATTTTGATTTGCTTGGTCAACTGTATTTACCTTTATAAACATAAATTTATATATCAAATTTCTCAAAGAACAACCTTATCGAGGAAAATGAAAATGGGGGAACTGACCATTGGATAATAGTATTGGAATATTATATGTATGTTGTAAAAAATTTAGCCAATTTCATCATAGTTTCAACTTCGATCTACTTAGTCAACCCAAATAACATATATAACCTCTTGGTGGAATGATGACATAACGACTACAGATACAAGGCTTGGGACACCATAATAAAGTACACTACACGATGAGTTTGTGGAAATTTTCAGAGGTTTTTTGGCACACCAGAGATAATTTCTACAATTTTCAAAAATCTGAAGCTAGTTAAATTAGTTTAACAAAAAGAAAATTTTAGATGGTGCGATCTAGACCTTTGATCTCAGCACCTCTTAATCAGGACCATCCCTTAATTATCATTTGGGGCCTATAAATAGCCCAAGTCAGATCAGAGTCCTCGGACGATCCAGCCTTCGACCCGTCTCCTCAACTCGAATACCCGTGAAGACGACCCGATTTTGGAGCTCCGCCTTCAGGCCGCTTCACTGCGGCGCACCGGTGCCGTTAGATTTGTCTCCTCGCCGCGTTATGCCTCTAGTCTAGATTTGTCCAATCTTTGGGTGAGGGAGGACAATCGAAATCCGAAGTTTCAGCGTCACCGAGTCGCCGACGGTTTCTCCAAGCTTCCGGCGAGTAGGGTCACTTTTCGCAGTGCATGAGGTATGAAATTTAGCTTTCTCAACGAACTCTACGTCTTGGTGAAATTGGTTTTCAATTTTATTGTAGTTTTTGGACGAGTTGGTGTGTGTGTGTGTGTGTGTTGGGTTTTTAGTTTTACTGCTCATGGTAGCTATTCTAAGTTCTGTTGGTTGGTTTCCAACTTTGGCTGTTGCCAGAAACAGGTGATGGTGAGATTTGATGCATGTTTGCCGGTGATGGACATTTGGCTGTGGTTGCGAGTTGGGACGACCCTCTTCGAAGCGGTGGAGAAGCAAGTGCTGAAAGTGAGGTGGAGGAGGGTGGTCGGGGATTGGGTTAGGTTTGGCCCTGGGTTTGCGGTATATTAAACAATGAAAGATCGATCGAGGTCGAGAGGACTTTTAAGTTCACAGCTGCATGTTATGGGTTTGATTTATAGTGAAAGATCAAATTTTGATTTGGAATTCTAATATTTGGTAGATTTGGGCCATGGACCGGAATGAAAGTTCTTATTCTCGATCTTGATCTAATTAAATTGCGGACCCTGGGTTTTTGTTAGTTATGAATCTGTGGATGATAATCACGCGGAGAAACAACTACTGGTGTTGATGCTGATGGTGGCTTAGTGTTGAAAGAGAGAGTATGGAATAACAGGTCACCCGGTCAACATTTTCAACCGTTAGATTTCAGACTTGATATCCAACGGTCCATAATAAGCTGACGTGCCCACAAGCACGGCAAGCTCGGAGCATGCAAGAATTTTCGGTGATCAGTGCCTGTGGAAATTTTGCCGCAGACCTTTTAGAAATATTATAATATCTCCTAGATAATGGTGGAACTCAGAACTAGAACTGTAATTAGAGAACAAATGGTTCCCTTATAAACTGGCCTTATTAGCTTTTATGAAACTAAAAAAATAAAGAGTAAAATCACCAATTTCCAGCTGGTCGTAAAACTCTGTTTAATGTCTTTTGCCTTTGTTTTAATTTTCTTCCTGGACAGATACATGGCGAAACAATTCGACGCCAGTCAAGACTACAGGATAAGGCAAAGCTCCTAGACGTTCAATGCAAACACATGGCAAAGGGTAGATAAAATGTTTCAGAGGCCAGGTGCATGGTCACTTTTCTTAGCAATTCACAGTTTTGACTGCCCCAAAATTTTTTATTATATCTGGCCATCCCCAATTTTGTGCTAGGGTTTGGTCTCAGTTTTGAATGGTAGAAAATATTTGTTGTAATCTCAAGTTGGCCGAGATGATGCTCTCTCTATGTAGTTGATCAGTTGTCTTGGCATTTATTAATTGAATCCGGGACTGATTAGATGTCTGGGCTAACATTGAAGATTTCACATCATCTGTATAATACAGTTGTAAACTGTGATATAGTTTGGTCCCAACTACTTATTCCTGAAAATGGTCTTGATAAACACAATCAAATTTGCACAACCAGAAATACACTGTAGATTAGCACAGTTTTATTCCCACAACTGTAATATCTCATGTAGATTACACACTTATTTTCTTTTATTGAATCATTTGTGAAGTACCAGTACCCGGTTTCGATACTCTCCTAGTGCCCAGATGGGAAAGATATTTCTGTAGGCGGAGTAACTAATCATGCAATTTTTGCTGAAGACTCCCATGATTTGCTGTTGAAATAAACATAGTAAGGCCAAGGTTGTAAACTGTAATGTTATGCCTCTGAACCTTGTACAGTATTTACAATAACAAATACCTGTTGTGGGAAATCTCCATTTTCCATCTGTGAATTAATCAATACCTTTGCTGCTCGATGCAAGGGGATCGGGTCCCTTTCACCCTAGAAGTCACAAAATTGTGCAAAGAAAAGGACACAAATGAGTGTATTCCTACCATTTCTATGGAAACATGGACTTCCCAATCATATGTCAGTAGATATGCTATCAGATCAATAGTTAGGAATTGTTAATTAGTACGATAAAATTCGCGTCATGTTTTTAGAAACTGCGATTCATATAGCATTACTCATGCAGTCATTTTTATATAGGCCTAGCTTTAAATCTGCAATTCATGTTTATATGCAGTCATGTTTACATATGATATATTGTCACACACCTGCCCTGCTTCAATTAGAGCCAACATAGCCCATCCAGTGTTCACTATATGTGGTTTGTTCCCTTCGAGATTTGTGTATACCTATGTATTCAACCATAGCAGAGATATCATTGAAAAACATCATATATGGTTTCCGGAAATGCTGAACAGAGGAGAGTAAAGAAAAAGCTGAACACAGATAGCTAGTAAATTCAACATGGATTTCCAAAACGGCCCTTTACCTTGTTTTGGCATGAAAGAAAGCTCTCTCCCCAGCCACCTGAATCGAGTTGCTTAGATAGCAAGAAATGACATGCTCTTTTAATGCTGTTACTTGTCAGGTAGGTCTTGCCACTAGCCAATAACCCCTTTATTCCAAACCATGTTCCATAGGTGTAGCAAACTCCCCAAGACCCATACCTGGGCCATATTGAATTATTAGAGCTCAGTTCATGTTTATAAGTCCAATTTTGGTGTAAGCATTTCAAAATCATATATTGATGAAATGGTTAGAAACAAATTTAACCATGAGCCATCAGGAAGTTGCATGCTCTCGATGAACTGAACTGCCTTTGCAATACATGCTTCTATTTCTTTCTTCCGATGCTCTGGATATAATTTCATGAATGCTTTAAGGCATTCAACTGCTGCTGATGTGCATTCCACGTACCTGCATGTATTCATAAGTGTAGGTAAGGACTTTTTGCATCATTACTTATATAAATGTACCGCACGTCACCAAACTTGTTTACCGAATGATGTGAGAGCATTTCATTTAGTTCAAATTTGGACTCACTCTCAACCCCATTGGTTATCAAATTCAGTGACACTGGTATAAATATGGTTGTTCTTTTGCAAATTGAACACAACTACTTTGTTTTGGGAAAGTACTTCATTGCTATTTTTTATTTCTTACTGATAATCAATAACGATATCTCCAAATGTTTCAGCTGGATTGATCATCTGTTGATATTGAAAGGAAAGTCAGGTTTCCAAAATTAAAAACCAATTATCCACACTTGGTTAGCATACTTCAAATACTTGCTTAAGAACTAAGAATTAATCGTTCATCACCTCCAACCAGGCATAGGATCTTGTGAGTTCATATGATGCAAACCCTCCATTGCTGTTCTGTTGAGTCAAAGAAATAAAATACATGTCATTAATTGCTCTTGCGATTACATAAATACTTTGCAATTGTACTGTCAAATATCACAAGGTCAAGTTGTACCTGTAGGGATAATACAACATTAACAGCATCATACAGTTGATCAGCTGCTATTGCTTCTCCCACAATTTCGCAGGGCAAACGTGATAATAAGAGTGCTGCCTGCAATTAGCTGTTGTTAAGCTACAAAAAAAAATCATATTCATCAGATATTGATGGAGCAACTATTGTTACTTAGGTACCTTCAAACCTTCAGCTGTACAATCTGAGACAGGCCAACCATTGTCTTGAGTGGAGAAGGGCCATCCGCCCTTAGAAATGTGACGGTACCAGTAACTAAGATTGCCATAGCTGTCTCTCCTAATCTATTTAAGTGATTTATCATACCAAAACCCATTTAATGGAAGCTAACGATAATATATATATATATGTGTGTGTGTGTGTGTGTGTATGTACCTAAAAGCATAAGTTTGAGTTTAATTATGAATACAGTACTTGTGTATTTTTGATGAAATAGTGCGCCTTCTTAAGCACGGAACCATATTCATTCACAAGGTTGGTAGAAAGGATTGCTTGAACAGCCAAAGCAACATCCCAGCATTGGGATCCATTATATCCCTATGTATACATCATCAAAATGTTTAATTACTCACAATATCTTCTGAATATATAGGAAAATAATAATTCATTAATATTATTGAATTCAGGATAATTAACCTGCATTTTCATTCCATCTTCTGCAACCCATAGATAATCTTTGATTCTTGAAAGATGACACTTATATGCTTCTGAATTCTGATCCTCCACCCAACAACAGATCATGTTTAGTACCTGCATGTTTTTGATCATCATAAGCCTTTGAACAAATTACATATTTGACATGGTTCATCACTCTTGCTCATTACAAATTCAATCATATATTCTGGAACTGTAGATTAGTACAATCATCTCCGGTAGCGTAACATGTCAGACAAATACACCATCTTTTTTTAAATTCTAACATGAGTAAATAGTATAGATAAATGATAAAACCTTATTGACAGGTCCAATGCAGATATACTGAGTGTTTTCATCCTCATAGTGTATGTGGTCCATTACAGTGTTGAGAGCTTTTTGCCTGAGCTTAGACAATGGCCATCTCATGAGAAGAGGTTCCCCAACCTTATGAAGACACCCCCAGAGCACGTCCTGTAAAATGGGATGTGGATAATACAAATCCTCCTGCAGATTTATTTACGAGGAATATTGTTTTAGTTTACCTTAGCTGGAATAAATTGAAATGTATGAATCTCATAAAATGGATTTGCAACTGAGAAATCGCTCAATTTAATTTATCCAAACAAAAAATTACAAAAATTATTAGTAGTTGAGCTAATAAAACCTTATATCAATTAGAAATAGTATGAAACCTTACTCCAACAAGAATATTCCAATTATCTAGATCTAACCTAATTAGTTCACCATGCGTGTCCATCTGGAGGTTCACTTCTAAGACCTCATGAAACTCGAACTCTAGTAGAGACCATATTAAACAACTACTGAATCCAGAAGATATATTTTAATCTACCAGAACACAAGCAAAGCTTGGAATGTTATCTCATTGAATTATTTTTCCCAGTAATAACAATTTAAGTAGTAGGCGTACCTTGGCGCATAGATTTCTTGCTTCGTCCCAATCA
This sequence comes from Rosa chinensis, assembly GCF_002994745.2. Taxonomy (NCBI): domain Eukaryota; kingdom Viridiplantae; phylum Streptophyta; class Magnoliopsida; order Rosales; family Rosaceae; genus Rosa; species Rosa chinensis. Next base: position 39,443 of record NW_020126852.1, on the reverse strand, counting down.
ATCAAGTGATAGGGAAGGGTATAAAGCTCTCTTCTGAGGGATAGAATAAGGCCGTCGATGGGACCAACAAATCTTTTGCCGTATAAATATGACATGGGAAGGTATACCATCCGACAATGACACCACATTCGACCTGCACCATATAATCAATCAATCCCCCTATATAAAGATGAATAATAAAAACTAATCCATTTTATTATCGGGATAAAGTAACACATGAATGATAATGCCTCAAGTATATGTATGGAAGAAAACTAAACCTGGGTGTACTGGAAGAAAGTAAGGTAAAAGCCACAATTCAGGAGGCAGTGGATTGTTACCATCCCATTCATATACACCAAGTACCTGCCATGCATAAATTCTTAGTCAACTAACTAGCAAAATAGTATCCGAGTGATCAACTTTCATCCCTAGCAATGAGTGGTAAAGATCGATAGGGTGTTTGCCAAGTTCATTATATTCAATAGAACGGTAAACTAAGACGGGGATTTAAACTATGAGCCTGAGTGTCAAGATGAATATATACTTGCTATATGGAGCTACAAACCCCATCATGTTGCGTTTGAACCAAAACCCTAACTACAAGTATTGCCATTCAGAATTTAAGCTAATTACGTACGTGAACTTAAGAAATAACACACTTTGATAATGCATGACACTAATTAGTACTAGCTACTCAATCGTTAGTAACTCAAATCCCTAGTTATTGTAGTATTATAGAGCTGCCGCCACCATGTACAGTAACCTTAACATATAATATATAGCAATATCAGATATATATATATACATATTAAGCTACACAAGTTTGACCTTTGAAGCTTATTATTTTTGAAAAGAGTTTAATTAATATATATGTTTGTACTTTGTAGTGATAAAGAATAACAAAAAAATTTAATAAAGGTTGATTAAATTAATTCAAATATTGACATTTCAGCCTCTTTTCTTTGTTTCTTGCTTAGGTTTGTCTCTGAATTATAATGTCAATTTGATTAATAAATAGGACCACACGGGTTTCACTAAACAAATGATACATGCATATCAGGACCATAGTAATAATGAAGATATAAATGAGGTGTTGCGGCCACATTGTAGGGCAAAAGGGCGGGCAATGCCAAATGCTAGCAATTCGAATACTGATCTGCAGAGAATTAATTCTAAGGTTTAGGTGCTGGAGCTTACTGAGAGCCACATCTTTCCCCATGATGGGATGGTGGTAACTCCTCCACGGTGAAGAATCCATTTTCTTGCCTTCTCCATGGTGTCCTCACCGCCGTCCATCTCCTCTCCGAGCAATCTCAGACTCACATAGGACAGAGCTGTACAAAACATTGTACTTGGCCCTTCTATATGGAGTCCCCATCCACCGTCTTTGTTCTGCATGCAATTCATTAGTTGCAATTATACATGGGAGTACGTATTCACCTTTGGTTAATTAGAGCAACTCCAACAACTTTCTCATATCTTGATTTTTTTCCATTTTAGAGAAAAATTTGGCTGTTTTACTCCAACAAATTCTCTATAATTACCCCTAAAATAGAGATAGTTATGAGATAGAAAACAAAATTTCTTATATTTACAACAATCTGTAAAATTTTAGGGAAGGATTTAAGGAAAAATTATGGAATCTGTAAAATAAAAAATCTGTTGGAATTGGAGCAGAATTTTTTTTGGAGATTTTAATTTTTAATTCCCTATAATATAGAAATTATAGGAAAGCTGTTGGAGATGCTCTTAGATGCAAGTACTAATTAGTTCAATACAATAAATGCAAGTATGTGCACTTGAATTAATGTTTCAAAAAATAATAATAAAAACTTTCAAAGTAAGTTTATTTGTTTGATTTTTTTTTTTAAGTAAGGGCCGGTGCAGCTCTCCCTAATCCTTTACAAAGTACACGAATTTGTTTGATTATGAGGGAGGAAAAAGTTTGAATTTAAGACATCATCAGTCTGAAAGGAGATATTATGGCAACACAATTTTTTTTTTTAATTTTTAAATAATTTTTGCTATTTAAGTGCTTATACAATTATACTGATCATTCTCTAAAAAAAAAAAAAAAAAAAAGGGTCTTTATACTGATCGAAAACCACTTACTAGAAACATTTAGAATATAGCAAATTGCTTTTTAGCACTTGGCTAAGTTATCAATACAGGTGCTAGATTATAGTTTTGACAATTAGTATAACATCCATAATCGTTGAAAGAGAATGTTGGCCATAGTACATAGTACCGCCAGCAGCTTCAAATTAAAATGGATTGTGGATACTAATTAATATTCCATACAAATAAGATAACATATCGCACGAATTGGGTGTAGTTTGGTTTAACATAATATATACAAACCTCCAAATAAATTACACACTACTGGGAATCGACTAGTTTCCATTTTCGAAGGTCAATTGATTGGATTTGGTAGCTCATTATTATATATGATTTATTAATAATTATTTAGAAGATAATTGGTTCCTACTAAATGGCTGAAATATGTCAACCTTGTTTGTTTCTCATTCAGAATGAACTTACTAAAGCAAACTAAACTACCCACCTCATGTAATATTATGACAGGTGGCATTTGAAAAATACAAAATCAAACTTCAAGGAATTGAAAATGGAAAGAATGAAGTGATATGATGCAATACCTGATGGTTATAAAGATAGCGGCGGATCTCCTTTGAATGCTCGTGTGACAAGATTGCATCAAGGTCCCCTGTTACAGATAATCCAATAACCTACGACACGGCACCAATATTATTAATTGATTAATTAACTTAATTAATATATGTGCATCATGTGATTGCTTGAGATTAGTGAATAAAGTAGAGATGAATCGATCTTGTAACGTAAACAACAAAATATAGAGATTATATTAAATCCCAGAGCTTTATGTTTTGCTAGGGTTTTCTTTTTTAAGTTGAGAGCTCGGGAGAAGTTCTAATAATATCGAGTCTTAGGGCAAATGTTGCATCATGGGAATTATACATCTCTACAGACAATAATTCTTAATTTCATTTTAATTTATTTACGTTGCTCTCGATCAAGTTTGTAGTAGGCGTAGAGTACTAGCTTCAAAGGAAAACAACATATGTAGTTGAATGAGCTCATCCAAATTTTGTCCTTAATTATGTATCGTTTTCATTATTCAAACAATTTTAAAGACACTACTAATAATTATTATCGCAAAAAAAATTAACAAATTGGAGATGGTTTATTCATATGTACAATTGTACCAAAGAAGTGGATGGTTAGTTAAGAGAATATATGTTAATTTTTACTAAAATATACATTCATTTGCTAGTTTCTTTTATAAAATGTTTCTTTCGAGAGTTAAGATTTTTACGTCTCACTAATTGACTAATTAGGTGCAGTTCTTTGTTCCTAACTTTCTTTTAGGATTTGACTAAATTCAGTTTAGTCCCTCGAACTTTAAGACTAAAATCACTTTGGTCCTTGACACTTTTTTTTTTAATCACGATGGTCCCTAAGCTTCTAAATTACATCACTGTCATCCAAAATTTGACTTTGACTCCGAACATGACGTCATGTGCTTACTTGGAGCAGGCATGGGGCCCCAGTTTTCAGATTTTGACCCTCTAAGAAGGGTATAATTGACATTTTCCCTGCCTCCCCTTATCGTCTTCTTCTTCTTCTTCTTCTTCTCTCTCTCTCTCTCTCTCTCTTCCATCTCAATCTTCTTCTTTTTTCAGATTTTATTCTGATTCTCGTTCACCCAACACTTCCAATTTCTTGAAACTTTTGTGCACAAACGAATTCACCCAACTCTTCCCATTCATTCATTCATCCAATCGCATCACCTCACCCTTTTGAAACTCCACCACTAAAAGACTATCACCAGCCATTAATTCCTATATTCCATCACTTCCTCTTCATTTTACCCATACCAATATCAATACCAGATTTATACCAATACCCATATTAGATTCATACCCATACTTCATACTAGATTCATACCCGTATCATATTCCATCAATTCCTCTTCATTTCATCAAGATGTCATCAAGAAGTTTCTTTTTGTTCAAATTGACAGCAGCTATTCTGCTCCAACACCACAAGAACAGTCACTTGTCATACATAAATCCCAAAAACCACTGGAACAACAGTGAATATAAAATCTCAGAATTCTAATTTCTTCAAAGTACTTCTTCGAATCTCAGCTAAACTCGAATTCTAGTATACAGAGGAGGTAGAGCTCAATGAGAGGATTTTTTTTGGTACCTTACCCATGCCCGATAATAACCATAGCCACCAAAAATCGCTGTGAAACCGACGGAACCACCGAAGCCTTCGATCTTCGTTTCTCAATCATTAATCGTCGTTTGTACAAATGAGGACCATAGGAAGATCAGCGTCGGTATTAAGGTTGAGATTGATTGGAAGGTTTTGAGTATCTCATCTTCAGCAGCGACCCGAATCCTCCGCTAACTCCTCCTTCTCCTCCTCTCACGGCAATATGTCGTCATTCCGAAGGTCCGTCGATAGCTGGGCTTGGTTCTGAGAAAAGATCGTGCCAGTCACCATTGGAGAAAAGACAGCCATTGTGTGGCCCAAGGAGTTGAGGATCGGAGCTCCGGTGAGGTGGGGAGCCTCCTCGACGAGGTGGGAAGTTGATAAAAGTTTCGAATTGGATCTTGGAGATCTTGCTATGGGTTATAGAGGTGGGTCGGGATTGGGTCAAGTTATTGTGGTTGTGATTTGAGGGCAAAGAGGACATGGGTGAGAGAGAGAGAGAGAGGAGCTCTCGGGTTTCGGGAAGAGAGATGAGGAAAAGAGTATTAAGGGTTAGTTTGGGAATTTCATCCAAAAGTGAGGGTTGAGGCTGAACAATGGGGCCCCATGTCAGCTCTAAGTCAGCACATGACGTCATGTTCGGAGTCAAAGTCAAATTTTGGACGACGATGATGTAGTTTGGAAGCTTAGGGACCATCGTGATTAAAAAAAAAGTCAGGGACCAAAGTGATTTTAGCCCTAAAGTTCGAGGGACTAAACTGAATTTAGTTCTTTATTTTATAAAAAGTTTCTCGCCCTGTCTAGTTTGCCTAGAAATTTCAATAATATGTATTTAAATTGTTCTTTCATAGTACATCAATCGATAAACATAAATGTATGTAGGTGCTAATGACCGAAAAACATTGAGCCTCAAGCTTTTTGAATATAAAACCTTCTTTCATTGATTTCAAAGTTTAGCGAGGAATTTGTCAAAATAATGAAGGAGGATGTTAAAAAAGGAAAAGAGAGTAGGAAATAGCCCACATGCATGTCATATCTTCTCACATTTTTCTTTGGACCATCAATAATGTAACCTGTGTTCTATAAAATTATATAGTATTGGTATTAATCATACATGCAAACAAACATTTGGTTGATATTATGGTATATATAACATATATTACATAAATATTGATAAAGATGAATATGACTATGATATAGAATTCATCCACATATTATCGGTTGGGACTTGGGACCATTAAAATGATAACTGTAAAAGGAACAAAGAAATAGTTTGTTTTTTATTTGTAAACATCGATCGATCAGAAACTATATAATACAAACTTTAGTTTGGGTGGTGCTATTCACACACCCCTTCTATTTTTCTAATACTTTAATTTAATTTTCTTTTAAAAATTACCCTATACCCTCCCTTGCAATTATGTTCCTTTTTCGTATTTCTTTTTTCTATTTGACAAGTCAATCATGAATAAACCATCATTAGACAATAAATCAATTTTTTTTCTAGAGAAGTTTTTGATTGAAAAAAAAATAATCGAAAAGAGTTTTGAAGTCCTCTGTGCCTACGGGAAAATAAGGGTTTAGGATTTGAGGATGATTGAATTGCCAAATAGAAAAGAAAAAAGAAAAAAGAAAAAAAAAACTTAATTGCAAGAGAGGGTAGTTAGGGTAATTTGTAAAAAAATTGATTTAAAGTAATAGAAAAATAGAGGGGTTGTGTGAATAGAGAAAAATGGTGTGTAAATAGCACCACCCTTTATTTTTCTTAATACAAATTATACCCACCATATAATTTTAATTAAAAATGATTAAGACATTTTTTTAATTTTTTTTAATTAAATGTATCCATTTGACAAAAAAAGGGGACCATATATATATATATATATATATATATATATATATATAAGATGAAAATGAATTATTCATTTACTTATGTGTATATGTATGTATGAAATAATTCTATCTGATTTCATGGCATATGCATGTCAATGACTCAGGCATAATTCTTGCAAGCTAGAGTTAATCTACAATCTATTAAGACCAATAGTTCAAGCAAATCTTTCGACACTGGTTGCGTGGATTGAATATCAATGATATTTCGAGATACATATTGTTGATCATTTTACTAAGGGTGTGCTATTCGCACACCCATTTTATCTATTCACACACCCCTTCTATTTTTTCATTACTTTAATACAATTTTTTTTTACAAATTAGCCTAACTACCCTCTCTTGTAATTATGTTTCTTTTTCTTTTTTCTATTTGGCAAGTCAATCATGAATTAAACATCATTACATAATAAACTAATTTTTCTCGTGAATGTCATTGCTGATTAGAAAAAAAAAAAAAAAAAAAATGATGGGCAGGACGAAGTGCAATCTGTAAAAAGTTCTACAATTAGTGTGGCAAAGTTTAGGGCTCAGATAAAAAACACGATGTAACTGAGTTTGGGGATGGGTTAAATACTGTTTAATCCCTATACTTGTAGGATTTCATCGTTTCAGTCCCTGATTTTCGAATTTCACCTTAATAGTCTCTGAACTCCCAATTTCCCCCCAATTAGTCCCTGCCGTCAAGCATCCATCAAAAACTCCATTATCTTCCCCTAAAAAGTCTATTATACCCTCAATTACTTAAAAAAAAAAAAAAAACTATCTTCTTCTCTTTTTTATTATTTTTTTTCTTTTTACCTCTTATTCTTCCGGCTCTCTTACCTCCTTCTATTCATCTCCTCATCGAGATGGTTTCAATCCACACACCTTCAAGAATGAAATGAAAAAAAGAAATAAAAGAGAGAGAAAAAATAAATTAAAAAAAAAGAGTAAGTGAGGGCATAATAGACATTTTGGTAACTTTAACAGAAAATTTTGACGGCAGGGACCAATTGGGAGGAAATTAAGAGTTCAGTGACTTTTTAGGTGAAATTCGAAGGTCAGAGACTGAAACGATGAAACCCTATAACTATAGGGAGTAAACAGTATTTAATCTTTGGGGATTTATGTATATCATCATAACTGCTATACAAAACTGAAGAAAGATATAAACATATCACATAAACTAAAGGAGATCCAAAATCTCACATCTGATTAAGCAATGTTAATTCAAGATACCATTCCCAGTGACATAAAACATTTTGTAGAGTGATGATATGACTAAAGTCAAAACGAATCAAAGCGTCAATAATTTCAAAATTATCAATCAACTCAAGTCAAAACCATGATTAGTAAGCAAGCCATACCAAAATCAAGCTAAGATGAACAGAACGCACAAATTTAAAGCCCCTAATCCATCAAATTGCTGAGAAATTGATCTTTTTAGTTGAGAGCGATTGATTGAAATACACCAAATAATTTCAGTTAGAATCTTACTAGGAATGATAGATTCAAAGGGGCTCAAATGATCACTAAATTAATATTTTTCTTCCATGTTTCAATTGCAAATAAGATGTAATTTTTTTTTCCAAAGATGGGTCTAAAGTGACTTATTTAGCCATAATTAAACTTCAAAGCATCACGTTAGAGAGATAGAATGACTATGCTAGAGAAGTTTTTGATGGAAAATAAAAGAGAAAATTGTAATGAGTTTTGAAATTCTCTGTGTCTGCAGGAAAATAAGGGTTTAGGATTTGGAGATAATTGACTTGCCATATAGAAAAAAAAAAAAAACACTTGCCCATATAGAAAAAAAAAAAAAAACAAAACTGCAAGGGAGGGTAGTTAGGGTAATTTGTAAAAAAAAAATAAAGTAATAGATAAATAAAGGGAGTATGTGAATCAAGGTTCTAAAAAATGCTAGGCGCTAGTCGGGGGTGACCCGGGGACTAGGCGGTTTTTATTTTTTTTAATTTTTTAATTATTTTATGATATAAACTTAATAAATATTAATTTTAATCACCTAACATGCATGACTTATCTCAAGCCATGACTTATCTCAAGGCTTGTCAGCCGGCAATTAATATAAAGCTCTAGTTGTCAACCACTAGTCTACTACACCCACTTATTTCTTAAAAGAAAATAGGAAAAAAGGAAAAAAACAAACCACCCCTACCCCCACATGTCTTATCTTCTTCATCTCTCTTCTTTCTTTTTCTCATCTTCTGCATCTCTCTTTTTCTCTCATGGTCTGCATTCTTCATCTTTCTTCTTTCCTTACTCTCTTCTGTCTCTTGTTCACTGAAATGGAAGTATCGAACCAGAAATCTGCTTGAGCCTTGAGGACGTCTGCTTTGCTGCTTGAAGAATTGAAGATTGCAAATTGAAAGCCCAGAAAGTATTCAAACTTCAAAGCACTATGTTGGAGAGAGAGAGAGAGAATAGAGGGAGAGAGGCTGTGCGGCAAGGTTGGTGTATAGGTTTCTGATCGGTTTGGTTTTGTGTTTTGTGGAAGAGTTGAAAAAAAAAAAAAAAAAAAGCACTGAAACACCTAATCGTCGACCGCCCAGCGCCCAGAGAGACCCGCCCAACGCCGTCCAGCACCGCCTAGGTGACTGACTTTCTGCCCAGCGCCTAGCTTGATCGACTAGGCCAAAATCGGAACGGGGTGGAGTCGCCTAGCGACTAGGCGCCGCCTAGCCCATTTTTTAGAACCTTGATGTGAATAGAGAAAATGAGTGTGCGAATAGCACCGCCCTTTTACTAATAGCTTAAGTTTTGGAATAATTAAGTCTACATCTGAGATGGCAATAATTAAAATTTTGTTGGCAATAGAAATGAAGGATACAAAACCTCCAGTAATCTATTATTCTTCTTAGGGAAAATGGTCCATACGTTACCTCATATTTGCCTCCTCATAACTTTCGGTACCTCAACTTTAAAAAATGTCAATACGGTACTTAAGGTTCTGACCCCGACCTAACTTTGGTACCTAGAGCCGTTAGCTTCGTTACTGCGTCTGCCAGCTGGCAATTTTAAACTTAAAATGACCAATTTACCCTTTACTCTTTTTTTTCTTCTTTTTTTTTTTTACATGAATGCGAATGATGAATGTTCATTGTCACTTCCTCCTTGCTTATTAGTTCTTCTTTCTTACTTCTTCATTTCAATCATCCTTGAGAGCCAGCAGCAACAACAAGGATTGATCCTCTCTATCTTGCCGCACTTCAACTTTGAACCATCTTCTTCAAGTTTCAGTCAAGAGAGAGAATCCAGACACACCTTATAAAGGCCAACCCAAATCATCAAATTTCAAACCTCTTCTTATCTTTCTGGGTTTCTTTCCTCCTTTGCTTTTCTGGGTTTTCTTCCCCAATTTGATTCCAATCTCGTCCCACCTAGTTAACTTGAAACTAAAGAAAAATCAAACCCATTTCCTTCTTTCTAAAAACCCCATAATGCTTCTCTGCTAAACCCCTATTTCTTGACATTTCTTCCTCTCTTTCTTAGGAAAAAAAAAATCAAACCCACAAGAGAGGGAGCCATTTTTGTTTGATGGGTGTGTTTTTATTTTAAAGAGGCTCGAGAACATTAATCCTGAGCGTGGTCGTCATGGCCGGAACGTCTGTGGCCTCCAACACTTTGTTTCTGAACGTTTCAATCTTTCTCTGAATGTTTGGGTCTATTGTAAATTTGTAATGGGTTTAGTTCGATTTCAATTGGGGAATTTCATGAATTTAATGAGGATGATTGCCTAGATTTGTTTCTTAGAATCTGGGAACTGGGTTGAATTAATCAAGGGATGTATTCGAAGGCTAACTACCCTGATAGGAGCATAAAATGCAACGAATTTACAGTTCAAACCTTTATACTTTTACTTAGTTTATTCCTTAAAAAGATCAATTTAACTTCGTTATTTTGTTAGGTACTTTGAGAAGCAGTTAAGGAGAAATCAGAGCTACTGTGGGACAATCAAGGCACTTCACATGAAGTAGTGATGCAAAGGATGGAGTCTGATCATTCATTGGTCCTAAAACTCAAGAGAAGATTGAGAGAGTTGCCGTGCAAAACAATTGCAGAGAAGCAGAAAACAGAGTATTAGAATCTGCCTTATTTTCTTCTGTTTTGGGAAGCTATTTTGAAGAAATTTCGAGTGGAGTTATGAAGAAAGGCCTAGCAATATTTGAATACCATATGTTCTTCTATAACTGCAAGCAAAGATTTGGTCCAGAATGAAAAAAAGGAAGCGGAGGCTGTGCTCAAATTTGGTACCCTGAGAAGACTGTTTCCATCAGCTTTTCAGGAGGCTTTTTCAAGGACTTCTTTACTGGAATTAAATGAGGAAAATCATGAATTTATCTGCCCATATTTGAAGAATATATGTTGTAGAGCAGTTAAAAATCAAGAATCATCCAGAAAGATGGTGGAATGCATAAGTTATGATGCTGCAAAGATGAGCAGAGGATAAAAAAAAATCTGGAATTTCTGACGAGTCTTTCTGCGAAGCGTTTTCAAGACCGTCGTTGGGCCACATTTCAAGAAGCTTTCTAGAAGGTTTTTGCAGGGTTTTAAAGGGTGACATCAGGAGTATTATGTCGCAGAATATCACCTTCGAATCTATTGGGAACCCTTGTCAAACATGGAGAGGAGAATCAATCTTAGTTGAGAAAGGAAAGTGAATTAAAGGCTATATTTTCTGAAGATATTCTTGACAGATTTTGGGACAAATTTTATTGGATTTTTTCTGCGTTATACTTATCAAGAGATGGTTAGAAAGACTTAAGGAAGGTTCAGAAGATTGTGTGGCAGCTAAGCAAGTGGAATTGGAGAAGAATAAGGAAAACTCAACCCGGTTGTGAGGAGGAAAGCTAGGGGTTTGTAAACCATAAAAATAGGAGGCTTCTTTGCGTCATTGGCAGAGCATATCATACAGATTTCACGCCTCAAAAAAACCCTAGCTCTCTGATTTTCGAAGCTCCATACAAGCATAAGAAAAAGAAGCCGCCAAAGTCGCCATCTGCCACCACCGTGAACATCCATCTTCAAGCAACATCCACCGTGTCTCTTCACTCCCTTTTCTGCGACTTTGTCTTCTTATTTTCAATATGTTACTATGTGTTTACCTTAGAACAATGAGTAGCTAAATACTTTTGTGTTGGGGGCTTGTTTGAAGCCCTAAACTATGGTTCAAGCTTCATAATAAATTTCTATGTTTTAGTTACTTTGTCAATGAGATTGTTCTTTGGTTATGGATTAGATGAGTCTTTTATATGTATGTTTTATGTGGTTGCAAACATATAGGATATGCATGTAATTGGTGCTAGGTTAAATAGCAATTCACCTAATAGTTTTGTGATTTTAACCGAAGTAGTAAAGCCTCTCGCCAAGGTGTGTACCAAAGATGAGGAATGCAACTAGACACGCTTGTTGTACTAGTTTGTACACTTAGATTGACATCCTTCCATATGTGCTTAATGCTTTAGAACTTGCTAAATGTAGGTGCCGCTTGTGATCTCTATGTTGCATGTTTTCAAAAGGTTCTAAAAACGGCGCTTGTTCTTGTTAGAACAATATAGGGAAGTAATATAAGGTACTTAGCTTGCTTCTAGCTTTGTAACTTGGTCAATCTCTTTCTCATGACTTTGTAATAAACATAGGAAGAAAAATTGGAACTTGGATTGTGTTTAGTGGTGAATAATGAACTCCTAACTGCTCATCATCATATTCACGACTTTATTTTAGATTCATATTTTGTTCTTACTTTATTTTCAGGATAATTAATCAACAATTTCCCTCCAATTGTGTTTTGCAATTCATTTTTATTACAGTTTCTAGTTTTCTTTGTTTGTAGGTTACATAAATAGAAGGTGAACTTTTGATCCTTGGAGTAGAAAGATCCCTTACTTTCACTACTACAACTTGACATCAGCTTCATTCTCTAAAAGCAACGAGACAATCTAAATCAAACCTAGAAAAAACAAATCAGAAAAACCAAACAATCATCAGAGGTTGAGGAGAGTTAAGCCTAGGCTCAAAGTTATGCCTCGTTGGGGAGATCGATTATGTCCAGACTAGCAGCAATGTAGCCCTTCATCGCAGACTCAAAGTTTGGTTGTTGTGCTATGTGGTGATAGTTGCAGATCTAGTTGTTTTAGATGTCAAGGAGTGCTCTAGCGCAGACTTTTGTCAGCATGCTTCTGTTAGCTGCTGGTGTGTGGCGAAGTATAAACTCTTCTTCTTCTTCTTCATGTTCTTATAGTGGCTTTCGGGTTGAAGGCTATAGGACTAAAGAGAGAGAGATTTCTTAGAATCTGGGAACTGGGTTTAATTAATCAAGGGATGTATTATATTGGGTCAGCTTTAATTTTTCATCCACCATTGCAATTTCATTGTTTAATAATGTAAAGGAAGTTTGGAGACTTATACGTTCCAGTTTTCATGAGAAAAGAGAGAGAGAGAGAGAGAGAGAGAGAGAGAGAGAGAGAGAGAGAGAAAGAGAGAGAGAGAGACTTAAGGTCCCTATTCTTCTGGATTTCATCTATGGAGATGATTTGCAGAGAGAGAGAGAGAGAGATGAACAGAGATAAAAGATTGAGTTTAAGATTTTATTCAAAAAAATAAAATTTGAGTTAAGATGTGAATAGACGAAAATACCCTTCAAAAATTGCTAGCTGGCAAACACCATAACGGAGCTAACGGCTCTAGGTACCAAAGTTAAGTCGGGGTCAAAAACTCAAGTACCATATTGATATTTTTTACAGCTGAGGTACCGAAAGTTATAAGGAGGCAAAGATGGGATACCGTACGGACTATTTTCCCTTCTTTTTATTTTATTTTGCATCTTAGGGTTGTTGGGGTTGTGTGAGTTACAAGTCAAAAATATGAAACGTGGAAGACCCACAATAAAAAAGAGACACAATAATATAAGATATATAAGTTTGTGGATTACTCTAAATAGTATCATGACATGTGATAAAACCTCACATTTGTTGTTGCTACTTGCTAAAGTAGTTAATTTGGGGTTACGTGAGGAGAGTATCAATACTCTGTCCTACCCTTAACAATGAAAGTACACTGTTGCACAACATCTTTTAACATCTCTCTATGCAAGACGGGACGTGCACATTATTGTTAATATTATGATTTTTTTTTCTTGGTAAAAGAAAAACTTAAAAATTTTACTTCTATATAGGGGAAGGTTCTGAAGAGGACGTCCGCAACCCAGAAAAAGTGTGGACGTCCCTCCTCCGGGCTCGATCAAGCTTCGACGGCGGCGTTTCTGTTGTCGAACAGAACCAGGCCACGATGTGGAGCAGTTCAGAAGCGGCTAGATTCATCGACGAAGGGTTTAAAGTGGAGCTCGATGAGCTTCCATGGTTTCCGGTGAGCTCGGCGCGCATCGCTGAGAATCCAATCAGCTGAGCCTTCACCTAGATGGTGACACCGTCCGTGATGTCCAGGCGGTCGTCCGACAACTACAGCACAGCCGTCGCCACCTTCTTGACACCGAAGGAGGAACGTCCGCACTTTTTCTGGGTTGCGGACGTCCTCTTCAGAACCTTCCCCTATATATATATATATTTTATTTATATATTTTGACTGGAAATAGATCATACCTAATACACTAAAAGATCTAATTTATTAATTCAACAACATTTAGGGTTTAGGATTAAACTCTACGTACGTACCAAGCCAGGTAGAAGAAACAAAGGACCGCCAAAGTCATCAGGCCATAAACCATCCTCAGCCTGAAGAGTCGAGTAAAATCTCAACCCCCTCCTCAATGTGGTTGCTACTACTTCTTCATTAATTTCTTCTTCACTTTTTATTTTCACTTGAGCTGGTAGCTCCATTCGATCACTTTCTTTCTCCTTTCCAAACTACATAAACACATGCACAAACGTAAACAACTTCTCGATGATGAAGTATTACTCATTAATACATGAACTAGTACGTACCTGAAGTCTCATTAATAGATCAGAACTATGTTTGGATCGAAAACGATTGTTATGAAACTTAAGACGTGCTTTTTCCACTTGAGCTCTCTCTTCCGGTGTTCCGAGATTCGGGTCGAACTCCCAGAATTGTCTCCCGATGTGATTATTCACACTTGTGAGCCATGGATTACCATCTCTTCCTCCTTCTGAAACCTTCAACCTCCACATTTTTGATGGCCAAACAGTATGTTTAGTGTGAGTGATTTTGAATTTGTGAGGATGATAAGTTTATCACACTAGCTTATTTATATACATTTTGCAGGTGATAGGATTACCAAAGTACCCCATGCCATCCATATGTTTTCGAACTGTTGAGTTTTGTTTTGTCCAATGGCACATTGGCACATGATCCTCAATCAATCCATCTATCCATCCTAATCAGTGGCCCTCCCGCACAGTAATTATGATTAAGGATACACTATTTTTATTGATCCGAAACCTAAAGGGTAACCTTAGTAAAATTGGCTAAGAAAAAAAACATAGAATTCGGTCAACAAATGTCCTTAGTTTTTTTTTTAAGGGGTGGATTATAACCCTCATAGTCACATAAGCTTTTTCAGAAAACACAGGACAACAATTTCATTAATAACAAAATTATAAATAACTAGTCTTCCTAATTTCATTAATAACAAAATTACACATATGCTCTGCATATGCAAGTATTTTAATTTTCTTTTTCAGAAAATAAAAAAGAAAAGACAATGGAAGAAAATGGTTATTGCAGGGAGAAATTAGTGGGAGAGAAAAGTGGGTTGTGAGATTTATTTTGTTTATTTTTCTTAATAAAAATATAATTTGTAATTGTCATAATTGTCCATCTGATTTAATTAATTATCAAAGTTTTTTAATCTCTTAGAGTCATTTCTGTCAAAATTTTTGATTTTGGCTAATAAAATATCTTCTCTTAATAATAGTATAGATTATCAACCAGAAAAGAATGTAAAGAAAAAAAAATTATCTACCTAATTATTTTCGACACACAACATGAAACAATACAAAGAAATAAAGTAAAGAGAAATCAAATATGGCACGTCTGCTTCTCCCTCGTGAAACCCTAGCGACGCCGAACAGTGACACTGAGCATCATGACGGTTGTCGTCGCCGCCCTCGCACAGAGCGTCGGGCTCTCCTCGGGATTGGCTCCCTTCTCCTGTTGCTTATTTACTTTTTCATTCCTTGGCTCCAACTTCAATCGGATCCCACAGATTCTTTGCGCCTGCTATGCCCCTAATGGAGACTGTTTCTGCTGGAGCATGTCTGTCCTTTAGGGCTGATGACGGCAGGACAAACGTTGGTCGCTCTTGGTGGCCTCCCGGCGGGTTGGTTTGGCGGCGGATGACTAACAAGGGTGGAATCAATCTATCTCTTCTTGTTCCTATACCAAATGGTGGTTGGAAGAGGTCAGGTGTTGTGCTTGGTATTCGAGCGTCGAGTGGTGGTGGCCCAATGAGGGCGAAGCTTTCTAGTGTATGTCGCGTAGGCGTCTCGACGATCTTGCTCAGACCGGGCTTTAGTCTTTGATTGTCATCCTATCCTCTAATTAGAAGGGCCCACTATGTATCAAAATGGAAGTGGAGATTGCCTATGGATGGATGAATGTCGAACATCTCGCTCGGATGCCAATATTTATCTCTTTTGGGGATAAGATGATATCCTTGGCCTGTCCATGATTGAAGCCAATGCCCAATTCATTTCTACCAACGCAAAGATCAAATCTTAAAAATGAATAAATATAGTCAAGTCCGTAGGGGTTATTTGGCATTCTTCTTTGATTAAATGTTGTTTAATAGCACTTTGTTCAAAAGAAAGTCTTTTTGGCTGCTACAACCTGCAACTTTGGGACTTGTCATATCAAAGTGTATTATATATATATATATATATATATTAATATAGTATTTAAAGCATTGGGGCATATCTCTTTATTTTAGAGTTGAAAACTTTGGGTATATATATATATATATATATATATATATTAATATAGTATTTAAAGCATTGGGGCATATCTCTTTATTTTAGAGTTGAAAACTTTGGGCTGTGGGGGCATTTATACGATAGATCATCTATATATGCTGGAGTAACTATGCTTATGGGAGTTGTGATAAAGAGTCAGTGGGCGCATAAGCCCCCGATTTTCCTTAATTGGGTCTGCCTATGATTTTGAATACAGGTTAAAGTCCTACAATCTTAATTATATTTATTTAAAACCTAAATGTATTGTTATGTATATTTGTTATTCCGTATATTAGTTACTTTCTCGATATTATGCATTGTTGAACAATTTGTTGTCTGACTTCGAATACTCTTTTGAATACAGGTTAAAGTCCTACGATCTTAATTATATTTATTCAGAACCTAACTATTTAAAGGATTCGATCATAAGTCTTGAGTTCATTTAGTTTCTAAAATCTATAATAATAAATTGAATATTAGACAATAATAGCTCTTTCTCAATAACTAATTTGGGGTCCTAACTCTCCTATCAGAATTCTGAAAGAAAGAGAGCTATCGCTTTAATAATAATGGGTGGATGATGCCTAGAGGACTTTCAAATACAATGCACTAGAGGACTTTCAGGTAAGGCAGATGGTAGAGAGGGACCATGTGCTATGTTAGAATGGTACAAGAAAAGACACGTACCTAAACTTCTAGAACATTGGGTTCATCTTCATCCTCTTGTATTTAACAAAGGTCGGCAATATTGTTAATAGTCCATTACATTTCTGCGGTGAGCATTGTCATAGACCCTAAAAATGAAAACTGATTCACATTGTTGAGTTTAGGTTATCAGTCCCAAGCGTTGATGGTGCAACGCCAACTGGACTCCTATATTGGGAGTAAGTGAGTAACACATCGATTCTTGGTCGGTTGTATGACGACTTAACAACGTTTTTGGCTGTAAATAGAGATATTTTTGTCACCTATACGGGAAGGAATGCATGTAGCTATCATATCCTTGCCGCTCATGCGTGTAGCAAGCATCAAGGTTTTTTCTTTTTTTCTACACCTTTTCTTCAAGCTGCTATTGCAGTTAATGCTTCTTTGATGTAAGTTTCTTTTGTTATCAATAAAGGGTTGACCTCCATTCATTCAAAAAAAAAAATATATATATATATATATATATATATTGTATATATCCTATCCAGAGCGGAGCTCCGCTTTGAAATTAATGTGTGAAGTTCAAGTTTTGGATCACTTTTCTGTCGCATATCCACATCTCGACCGTTCAGTTTTTAGTTACTAGTGTATAGATCATCTCTGCAAATTTTCAGCCAAATTGATGATCGTTAAGGCATTGATAACTTCCTTAAAGCTAGTACGGTTCAGGTTCACAGATTCAGTCCGTCCATTGGTTTAAGCGAGTTAGATACCTTAACGATCATCAATTTGGCTGAAAATTTGCAGAGATGATCTATACACTAGTACATAAAAACTGAACGGTCGAGATGTGGATATGCGACCGAAAAGTGACCCAAAACTCGAACTTCACACGTTAATTTTCAAAGCGGAGCTCCGCTCTGGATAGGATCTGTGTATATATATATATATATAGTTAAAATGAGAAAGCTAGTTGAGTTTGTAGCCTTAATCTTTAAAGGAAAATTTTGAAAGAAAAAAAAAATTGATTTTGCTTATAAAAGTACAAAATAAGCATTCGTTAATTACATATGTGGTCATATAAGAATTGTCCAAAAAGGAATGAAAATATAGCAAATAAAAGAATGTACCTTATGTCTCTCTAGAGAATGAAGTACTTTGCAAAAACGGAGAATGAAGTACTTAAATATCCACTCTTCAAACTTCCAAGGACAAGTATACTCTTCACACTCCTTAGCTAGAACGTAGTAGAGGAACAATTTCCCTGTA
Source organism: Rosa chinensis (assembly GCF_002994745.2). Lineage (NCBI taxonomy): Eukaryota > Viridiplantae > Streptophyta > Magnoliopsida > Rosales > Rosaceae > Rosa > Rosa chinensis. The sequence goes on along the minus strand of NW_020126852.1, from coordinate 21,465 downwards.
AGTTAATGAGAATTAGCTCAAAGAAGTAAAAGCAAGTCCATGCCATTAAGGATCTTTTCATTTTAGCTAATGTGGTTAGACAACTATTTTAGGAGCCAACTTTAATATACATGTCCGCAGGTTACTTTAATTTAGCTAGTTTTAAAATTGTATTGAGAATTGCTATATGTTTGGTACACATGTGCATAATTTTTTTGGTACTTTTACCCTCCAAGATCCTGTGTTGTCACTGTTCACTGTGCACATCTGTTATACTCCGTACCCAAATTTACCACTAGTCATTTAGACGTTAAACAATAATTATCTTTACTTTTTACTTTTGTATCTAACTTTTAGGGGTTTCAAGAGTTGACTTTTTATTCAGCTCAGATTTTGAGAAAATTTCGTGGACACGTGGCATGTTAATCGATTTCGTGGACACGTGGCATGCCAAAATCAGAATTGTAACAAAAAAGCTATGAAGGTTTAAAGTGAACGGTAGTTTAGTAATTTTGCTAAGAACCCTATGTCTATAAATAACATGTTATTTTTTAGAAACTTCCATTTCGGGAAGTTTCCATTTGCAACCCGACCCTGATTCGAAAATCCGGCAAGTTCTCTATCGTTCCAGTGACCCAAACTGCCAGACCAGTCGTGTTCGACGCGGCTCTTCACGGTGACCCATCCTCCGGCCACCATCAGCTCTAATTTGCATCGGAGGACGAGTTTCAAAGCTAAAACCCCAGTTAGGCCACCGTGTTCAATCACCGTTTTCAAGCCATCTCCGGTTGCTCCGCCAACCACATCTTGAAGCTTTCTCCACCTTGGTTCGAACCCACCCTGCTACCAATTCCAATTCAACTGGAGGAAGGAGAATCGACGATCAGAGGAAAATCTAGGGCTTTCGAGGTAAATTCTAATTCCTAGACTTGAAATTGATTAATGTTGTAGTTGAGAAAGTTGTCGGGCTTGATGAGAGGATCATGGTGGTGAAATTTCATGACCCAATTCGGGGTTGGAGGTGGGGGCGCCTTCGGCTACTTCAGGGCTTCTAGTTTGATAATTCAGATATGTGGGTATAATTTGGTAGCCATACGATGCACTTTGGGATCAATAGAAATTTCTGAAGTTTCGGAAATTTGGGTTTTAATTCGGGAAGATTTGACCGTTGGATCGACTCCAATTTTTGATAGGTTGCATGTTATAGTTATCGAATCAAAGTGACCTATGAAGTTTGAGATTGTTCCAATATGATTTCAATCTTTCGGAAAATTTATCGTTTCTAGAGTTTTGGTTTTATTATCGTCAATTTAGTTCCGATTCTCGAGGACAATTATTCATAATATTAACTTATTCAGGACGACATATCGATCAAGCACGAGAAGAAAATTGTTGGACGAACATCATAGTGTAATTCTGTGGGTAGACATTTGTTTTTAAATTAATTATGCATGTAGTATTTTATTATTTTCTAAGTGAGATTTAATTTATGATTTGAATCCTTGAGATTTTATGATTTTATGGCTTATTGAGATATTGAGTTTTATGAGCTTTGATTTATTGAGTATTTTATTTATGCTTTCGATGATTTATTGATGATTATATTTGAGTATGAATATGTTATCGAGATTTCATGAGCTTATAAATTATGATTTTATGAGTTCAATTTATTGAGGAGGTAATTATGTTAGCGCATGCATGCATTACCTGGTCAGTAGTACCCTGCAGACAATATTCTGGTCGGCAGTACCCTGTAGAATATTCCGGTTGACTTCGAAATATTCTAGTCGGCAGTACCCTCCTATGCGTCATCTGATCAGTAGTACCCTCCAGATGGCATGAGATAGTTAGTCGGCAGTACCCTCTAACCATCACCTCTTCGTCCGGTCGGCAGTACCCTCAATGCGTCCCTGGTTGACAATCCCATCCAGATGGCATGAGATGACTAGTCGGCAGTTTCCTTTAGTCATCACCTATTTTATGATGAGTATTTTTAATGAGATTTCCAAGAGTTTTGAGATGGTTTAACTGATGATTTGAAGTTATTTTACGAGACGAGATTTATAGTATGATTTGAGAAGTCAGTATATTTCCGAGATTTCTGAATGATTTTGAGATATTTTACCTTTTGAGTATTTTAAATGAGATTTTGAGACGAATTTCGAGATGTTTTACCATACAAGTTTGAGATTTCAGTAAAGAGGAGGATTAAGAGTATTTTCAAAACTTTACTGCATGCTTGGTTTTCAAGAGAATAAATTAGAAAAACATTAAGTTTTATTTATTTCTTTTAAAATTACTTATTTTTCGTCAACTCACTCTAACAATTTTCTAAATGCTTTTCCTTGGGTTTTTCGGTTTCTTGTGCCCATTCTGCAGAGTAGTTGGGGTCGAGCTTGCGTAGGAGTCAAAGCATAGTAACCATCGCTTCCATCTTCTTTGTAGGTTGCATGTTAACCTACTTGTACTCTATTCCAGTTTATTTGTCTAAATTGCTCTGATGACCATCTTTCAGTTGTGTTAGTATAAAAGATAATTTGTTATTTGATTTTAATTTTAGTTTGGTTTTATGTATCATGTTGGAAGTTGGTTATGAATTGTGGGAAGCAAGTAGACTCAAAAAGTTGAGAGATGGATATGATTATTTGATGAGTATTGTAATGTTTTTATAAGTTTTGGATAGTCCATTTTTAGGGGAAGTTTTGCTAAATTTTTTGTAGAATTTCTTCTAAAGTGGGTTTAGTAGGGCCACTTCAGATTTCAGGGTGAAATCCTGAAATCCGGGGCAGGTCCTGTAAACATCCTCCTCTCCCCTACATCGCCACCTTCTACCATTCTACGGCAGCCCATGTTTGGTGGCTGCAGCGCCTCTCTCTCTCTCTCTCTCTCTCTCTCTCTCTCTCTCTCTCTCTCTCTCTCTCTCTCTCTCTCTCTGTAATGAATTGTTTCTTTTTTCTGTTGGGCTACCACTATGACGCCCTATGTATCTCACCAATGCAGGATAAGGACTGAGGCGTGAACCTTGCAACATGAGGGCAATAATGGTGAGGGAGGGTATAATTCTCCCTGATTGAAATTCTGTTCAAAAATTTCTCATGATAATGTATAAGACTTCTTTTAAAACTATAGCACTTCTACGATTATGGGTTTGTATGCTATCAAATCCAATTTGAGAACTTCATATATTCAAGGTGGGATTTGGTTATGAAGATCAGGTAGGGTATGGGTTGGGAAGACAGCTCCCACAGCTTTTTAGTTTGAAGAATGGTATTTCCTTTAATTTTGTTTTTCTCTCTTATTCATGTTGCAGTGCCCTGACACAAAACAACTGATAGATTTGTTTAGCAAAATATTTATGAAGATCAGGTAGGGTATGGGTTGGGAAGACAGCTCCCACAGCTTTTAAGTTTGAAGAATGGTATTTCCTTCAATTGTTTTTTTTGTTTTCTCTTATTCCTGTTGTAGTGCCATGACACAAAAGCAACTGATAGATTTGTTTAGCAAAATATTTATCTCCGAGTAGGAAAATATCTAACGTTGCGGGCAATGAAATGACAAAATAACCATTTTCAAGTAAGTTGCATGTAATTTTTGAAAGAAACTGCAAGGTACTTTATTAATGATTCAAAAGGTTACAATCATAGAGTAGTACATCAGCAATGCAACTAGGAGAATGAGTGAGCCAAGTCTCATTCTGATGTGATTCAAAACCAATACTAGCAAGACGATGAGCCACTTTGTTACAACCCCGAGGAGCATACTTGATTGGCACCTCTGGAATGCTATGTAATAGCATTAGAATATCATCTATAATGCTGCCAAACTCAGTGAGTGCAGCATCCTTGTATGCAATATCTTGGACTGCAGTAAGACAATCCGTCTCAACTATAGCCCTATCTAGATGCAATTGTTGAAGAAGATCCAGGCCTACTCTTATAGCTAGCAATTCTGCTTGCTTGGCTGAAGAAATATGCAGCATAGAGTGAGCTAAAGCCTCCATAAACTGATCATTAGAGTCCCAAACTATGCCCCAAGGCCTCCATGATTAAGTGATGGCAGAAAGGCACCATCCACATTTATCTTAACTAAAGAACCCTGTGCAGGTTGCCATCATTCTATCCCCTGTGACCGGTTAATCTCAGAAGATGCTTGAGCTTTTTTAAACTCATCTAGCCAAGTCATGGCACTTAGGAAAAGATCAGCAGCTGGTCTTGAGGTATTGTCCCATAACATACTATTTATGTTCTTCCATATCGACCAAATACCCATCAGAAGCCTCTTAAACACCTCAGCTTGCAAGTGTAAAGCTCTTTCTAACATCCATTCCTTAAAAACTACATTAGGTAGAAAGGAATTCTGAAGATGAAAAGGAGGAGTAGAGAAGAATTCAACAGCAACCGGACACTTACAAAAGAGATGCGCAGTGTCTTCTAATGGATGCCTACACAACAAGCATCTTGAGTCTCCCTCATAGCCCTTTGTAAGAAGCCGGTCTCTTATAGGTAACAAGTTGTTACGTACATGCCCTCCAAACACATATTTGGACTTTCCCAGGCACCTTGGCTTTCCAAAGTCTTCTCCAAAGTTCATTACACGAATCCCCATTCGATGTAGTAGCCAACACATCACCTAGTACATGCTCCCTGGCCACCCAGTAGGCTGTCTTAACTGTAAAAAGACCCCTAGGTTCTGATCTCCAATACAATCTGTCCCTAACAGGACGTCGAGCTAGAGGAATAGATAAAATGTGTTCAACCATCTCAGGGGGGGGAAAGAGTACTCACTGAGGCAATATATGATCCAAGAACGCTCATTGGAGTTAATTAAATCAGCAACTTTTTCAACCCGGCAATTTGGAGGTCTTTGAATTTGGTACTGTGGACAGTTAGGGATCTAATCATCATGCCACACATTTATGCTTACTCCATTCCCCACTCTCCATTTAACCCCTGCTTTGAGCACCGGTCTCCCTGCAAGAATACTCCTCCAAGAGAAAGAAGGGGAATCTCCTAATTCTGCATTCCAGAAGGAACAATTTGGAAAATATTTTGCCTTATACAATCTCGCAATGAGAAATTGAGGATTTGAAATAATCCTCCAGCCTTGTTTTGCTAGCATGGCAAGATTGTAAGCATATAAACTTTTGAAGCCCATTCCTCCCTCTTTTTTTGTTAGGAATAATCTGTCCCAACTCCTCCAATGAATCTTTTTCTTGTCATCAATATCACCTCAGAAGAAAGAGGCACAAAGTTGGTGAATGTCATCACATAGACCTTTAGGTAACAAGTAACAATTCATGGCATATTGTGGCATAGTTTGAGCCACAACTTTAATAAGTATTTCCTTACCTGCACTGCTTAAGATCTTTGACTTCCAATTAACCAGCTTCTTCGTCAACTTCTCTTTGATGTACTGAAACTTTTCGGTCTTGGATTTGCCTACACGCAGCGGTAAACCCAAGTATCTATCATGCTCTTCTACTCTCTGTATTGCAAGAATAGTTGCCATGCTAATTTGCATAGCAATAGGCACATTTCTGCTAAAAACCACACTACTTTTCTGAAAATTAATCTTCTATCTCGAAGCTTTTTCATAGATATTGACAATTTCACAAATAGTCTAACATTCGTGAATCGTTGCAGCTCCAAAAAGAAAACTATCATCCGCGAAGAACAAATGATGTAGTGTAGGGCTTCAGGACACATCTTTAAACCTTAAATAGCACCTGCATCAACTACTTGAGAAAGAAGAGCTGAAAGCCCTTCAGCACATAAGATGAATAGGTATGGAGAGAGTGGATCACCCTGCCTTATCCCATGAGTCGGAGTAATTATCTCAGTTTGTTCACCATTAACCAGGATGGCATAGGTAACAGACTCCACACATTTCATAATTATATTGATCCACCTCACATCAAAACCCAACTTGGTTAACATAGTTCGCAAGGAGGTCCATTCTAGCCGGTCATATGCTTTTGAGATGTCTAACTTGAGAGAGAAGAAGCCTTCATTTTGGAGTCCGCAGTTTATACATAAAGTGTGCAGCCTCAGTTGCAACCAAAGTGTTGTCTGATATCAATCGTCCTGGGACATACGCACTTTGTAGGGGAGAAATAATCTCAGCTAACCACTTCTTTAACCTGTTGGCAATGACCTTGGAACTTATTCTGTACAGAACATTACAAAGTGCAATAGGTCTAAAATGAGAGGCAACAGTGGGATTCTTGACTTTCGGAATAAGGCAAAGATGAGTGAAGTTGGAAGCTGCCCAAATATCTCCTTTTTCCAAAAAATTTTGAATTGCAACACAAACATCAAAACCAACAATATGCCAATATTTTTGATAGAAGAAAGGAGACATACCATCAGGCCCCGGGCTTTTAGAAGGATGCATTTGAAATAATGCATGCTTAATTTCATCATCTGTATAGGGCTGCAGTAAATCATCATTCATATGAGGTAACACTTTCATTGGGGTGGCGCAAAAAATAGTGGAGAGTGCACTATCATCCGTTCCCTCAGTGAAAAAAACAGTTTTATAATAATCAACCAACATGCCTTGAACAACAGTAGGATCAGTTTGCCAAATACCCACATCATTCACAAGCCCTCTGATGCAATTTTTACACCTCCTGTTAGTGGCCTTTCGATGAAAGAAAGCCGAGTTTCTGTCACCCTCCTTTAGCCAGACCGCCCTAGATCGTTGTCTCCAATATTTTTCTTGCTGAGAAAGCAATTGACTGTGTCTTACATGAAGGAGACGTTGCTCCTCATACTATTCTGGAGCAAAAGGTTGCCGCATTATATCCGCCAATTTCTCCTGAATCTCCCTCAATTCCACTTTCTGCCTCTCAAACTCAGTGGTGTGCCACTTCATAAGTTGTTTTCCAGTGGTCAAAATCTTTCGACCAACCTGCTGTAGCATGTTGCCTACCATAGGGATTGCCCAATTCTTTAGAATAATGTCAGAACATTGTTCATTTTCGTGCCATATCTCCTCAAATCTGAATCTGCGCCAAGGTGTTTTAAACCTATTTCTATCAGTTCTCAGTTCCACTACAATGGGACAATGGTTTGATTCATTGGGTGGCAACACCACCGTTTTGCTATTAGGAAACATGGTTCGAAAGGAAACTGACTGAAAGCTTCTATCCAGCCTTTCCTTGGTAAACTTGTTGGACCAAGTATACCTACTACCCAAGAAACCCATGTCGATGAAGCCACAGTCAATCATCGTTGTCGGAATGCCGCCATAGGAGCAACAGCATGAGGGGGACCTCCGGATTTGTCTGCTAGACACATAACCTCGTTGAAGTCACCTACCATGAGCCAAGGTAGATGACAAACTTCTGCAGCTAGGGCACGAATTAAGTCCCAAGTTCTGCTACGTTCACCTCTGGCTGCAAAGCCATACAATCCTGTGAAGCGATACTTCTCCTGTTTACCCGGATCACTAATCTCAACATCTATATGATGAGGGGATTTCGTTCTGAGATCAACATGAATTTCACTACTCCAAAGCAGCGCCAATCCCTGGGATCCATCCTCATGAGGGTAGCATATATGTCCTGCAAAACCAAGCCTGTTCGCAAGAGAGGCAATATGAGATGGCTGAGCAAGGGTCTTCGCCAAAATGATCAGATTTGGCTTCTTTAATTGAACCAGATCAATAAGGGCTCGTTGGGTCTCGTTGCACACAACACCCCTGCAATTCCATACTAAAACATTGCCTTGCAACATAGTACAAGGTTGGATGAGAAGCAGGTTCACTGTAGGAATGAAACACCAGGAACCCTAGCGCCGCCTTAGACTAGAGAAAAATCTCTCTTTTTGCTGTGCCTCTTGTTTTGCTCAAACAATAATTAGGATTAATCAAAAAGTTGCATGTAATTAGGAATATATAATAGGATTCATTTCAAAAGGAGTATAAATGATTAATCAAAAAGTCAAAGGTCAAGAATTTAGGAAGCAGAGCAAAATTGAAAAAGGAAATTGGATTTCCATGACTCTAAAAAGATTCATTGAAGATCGAAATTAAAGGATGAATCTTATCTCTTTAGTTTATATATGACTTATGAACTTTGTAGCAGATGAAATTACGAACTTAGACCATACTTCTCTCAACGGAATTGTTTGGTGTACTTGTCTCTCTATTTCTATGTCCCCAAAATTTTTTTGAAATCTGCTGGGAGGAATCTATCCTCATAATTTTGTGTTCTTCAAATTCCTTCACTTTGAATATGAGAGTGCAATTAAAATCTTCTTATAATAAAATAAGGAATTAAGAACTTAAACTACGTACTTTGATAATAAACAAGATGTAGGTTTCTGTCTTCTCCTCTCAACTACAAAGTACAAGAAAAAATTTCAACTAAAGCAACCAAGAAATACCTAATGTCGACTGCAATCAGTAGGATAAATGAAAACAATCAGGATTTGGCACATTAGGGAGCTAATTTTCGGCAGATTTGGCTTAGATCACAGTAGGGAGCTAATTTTCTAGGGATTTGGCTTAGATCACAGTACAAAGACTTTCATGAAGATACAGGAAAGTATGAGACAGTACTCAGCTTGTGAATAACTCTAGATTATGCCAAAGCTGAGTTACTAGGGATTAATCGGCAGAATGGTTCTCTCGTATGAGCTCTCTGAAAAGACGGCTTTACCGGATATTTATTAAAACATATAGGCACAGGTTAGGAAGAGTGGAGACGTGGACTGCTGAAGTGAGTCTTCAACTTTTGAACCACATCGAGAACTTGTGAATCGCATTCTTCGCCAACTTCTACCTCGTCGGTTTATTAATGGCTGTGTAACTGTATTACTTGATTTCAAATGGGAAAGGAACTATGGCAGTTGGTCATTAATATTTGGGTTTGGATGTACAGAGAAGTTGGTGACATGGGGCACTCCCAGTCCCGGTCAGTACTAAAGGCCATTCAATCATGTGGATAAAAATCTGCCAGCAATGAGTATATTTTTTTTTTCATAGAATATTTTTTTTTAATCAATCGATCAATTATTGTCATATATAATCATCACAAGTCAGAATAGACCGTTACATACCATTCTTCTGCCATTTAAAGGCATAGACAGACAAAAAGATAATAGTAATACCCACAGTGGTACATAATAATAGACTCACTCATTATACAATCAAATACGTAGAGGTAATGGGGATCCTCCATTTGTACTATGCAGGAAGCGCTAGAGATCTAAGTTCTTAATATAAGGAAATTTATTGTAATTAGACAAAAAGCTAAAAACATAGAGTTGGACCAAGGGCAAAAGCCCTAGCCCAAGAAGAGGCAGCCCAAGAAAAGAGGATTGCCTTGACCCAAGCCCACACTCCATCTTCCTCACCCAATGGTCATCACGCCCTACGCTGCAACCCCCACGTCGAGCTGCGCTGCTATGCACCAGCTTCACCGCTAAGCCGTGCCCTCCGATCTAGCACCCGCACCGCAGCCAAGTATCTCTGAATCCCTGGTCTTAGAGGTCCCTCGACGAGGCACTCCCTCCTATACAAACCACCACCATGCTCAAGACATCGTCCAGTGCTCGTCGGCTAAACCATCCAATCCAAACCCCGAGCCAAACCCCTTGCCAAGAAGCTCTTAGGCCTCTAGTATTTAATTTCCTGTCTGGCAGCAGCCTCTAGCCGACGAGGAGAGCCAATGCCGACCATGAGCACCGCTGGACAGGGAGAAAATTGCAAACCCTAGACCAAGAACAGTCTGAGTTTTGTGGAGTTCTTCTTGAAAGGACGCTAGATTTTAATTTGCTACAGAGAAGATAGAGGAAATTGGCATGATTTGGTTTTTATTGTTGTTTTTCACTATGAAAGGGTAAGTCTTCCACTTATGACTCATATGATTTGCTAATTTCTAGTTGTACTCATTCCTTGTGGAGGCTGACTGCTCTGAGGCTATTAGACTAATGAACTCCTTTGAGACAAATTGGTCTAAGGAGGGGCCAGTGGCGACTTTGGGCCTGGGCGGCCTGGGCGAAGCAAGCTCAGGCATAGGGCCTCAGATTTCAGGGGCCTCAAAAAGAAATTTTATGTTGGCTTGCAATAAAAAAAAAGTAAAGAAACAGAACGCTTAGGCGCACTATGATCAGGACACCCTTCAACCCCATCAATTATCCTTCAAGCCCAATTAGTTATGTTAGTCCATCAGTAGATTGTAGGCCTAGTCCTATTTCCTTTTGTGGTCATGTGGCACGTGTTGGTCACCTGTAATGCTAAGGACACCTTCCTCTAATTTATATCTTCTGTTCTATTGCCATTGAGGCTTAGGAAGGAAATGAATTGCTTTTGATATTTGCCTTTTCTTTCTTTCTTTCATTTCCTTTACTTTTACTGTATGCGCTCCATCAACTGGTAATCAGAGCCATGACGATCAAAGGCAACCAACCCTAAATGCCCTATGTTCCCTTCTCCTCTGCACTTGTCAATCCACCACCACCATCGCTCACATATGCTCAACCATCCTCCTCTTCCTAACTCCCCAATACCTCTTCACCTCCTCCTGAGTTTTCAGACTTCCAACACTCTAGAATTTCTGCAAAACCAAAATGAAGAGCTGAACTTGTCCATGGAAACACTCACCTAAAACAAAAATCAAATTTCAGCTCAACTTGCTGCTCTCCAAAACAGCACTCCTTCAAAACCGCCAACTCCCTCGTCCACCACCCACATCACCATATCTTCACCCCACATCTTTAGGGATTCAATTATATAATTTGTTGGGCCTCGAAAAAATGTTCACCTTGAGCCTCCCCAAAGTCACAGGGCCGGCTTTGGGAGGGACCAATCAGTGAAGACATTAAAATGCTCATGCATGTATCTGGTGTAGAGACAGTAATCTTCCAACCCGGTGAATGCAACTTTCCAGCTCATTGTGTTATTTCCTCTAAGTGAGCTATCTCTCTTTACTTGTATTGAGGATGGCCGGAATGGCTTATGGAATAGGTTAATAACTTAAAACGGATTCCAATGTTTGTAATTTTTCTTATCATCAATGAATGATTATATTTAAAAAAGATGTACTCATTTTCACATAAACAAGCAATTATGGCTCGTCAAATTCTTATTCTTAATTAGTTATTTTACATGATTAGCAGTCATGTACAAAGGATCCCAATAATTGAAGTCTTTTTTCTTTTTTAGATTATGATTGGTTTAACAATTCTGAAGTCTTATTTTAATAAATTATGACCAGATGCCTCTTATACAAATTTCTCTCAAGTCTCTTTTTATTCATTATGTTCAGTTTGCCTAAAAACTTCTCTTAAATAAATAGGAAAACTATAGTATTTGTTGATTACTAGCTAGCAACTAATAATTATGATATTTAAGTTGGGATGCGTACGTCCCTCGACTTTTACTAGCTAGACAACTCAACAACCAACTCTTATAAGTTGTAAGTCGTACGAACTTTAGCTACAATGCTATAGAGAAAGCTAGTGCACTGCATTTTGTATCTGAAAACTTATTATTTCAGTTCAAGTACGTGAATTTGTAGCATTCAAATGTATCTCTATTAGGCTATTACTATCAGTTTCTAATAATTAACACTTTCACATTGGGGTTAGGGCTGTAAATTGGCTCTATCCCAATTGACTTCGGATTCAAATTTGCTCACCATTTTTATTTTGTGGTGATATCACCACTAAATTAAAACTTGTCACGTTAAAATTTTTTTTTTAATAAAATATCATGATTAACTATAATTATATTTTACAACACATGACAGTTTTATATTAAGTGATAGTATCACCATCAAAGTATTAGTGGTGAGCAAATTTGAATCCATTGACTTCAACTCATGTTCATCTCGTTTGAGCCCATCTTTAAAAGAAAAAGAAAATTATTAAAAGAAAACACATTAATTACAAGGACATACTTCAAAAATCTAATCACCTGCTGCCTACAAGTATCAACTCTACATACTATTTCTCCGTTCTGCACCACCTTGAAACATGAAAACGTAAACACTACCATATATGTATAAACCAGTAAGTAGTACGATCACTAATCAAAGAAGGAAGGTTAACCATCACAGTCACTTTCATTTTGGATTGGTTTAAGTACTACGCTGTAAAAGGAATAGTAACATCTTCATATTATTGTCAAACCAACAGCTAGTTAAAAGCGTGCATATATAAAACCATAACACTATCAAACATAAGACATAAGGTCTCGTTTGGTTGCTGGAAAGAAAATTAATTTCTTGGTCTTTCCCATTAGCATGGGAGAGTAAATTTACCATTAATTTCCCTACCAATGTTTGGCAACACCAAGAAAGTAATCAGAAAATGTATTTTACTTTCCTTTCCGATGTTTGGATTGTGCATGAATATGAAAGTATGTAACATCAATTTTTCAATAATGTTCTTATTATTAAAACACAAACAATTCAAGATCGATTAAAAAGTTTCTTTCTTGCCAAACCCCTTTAAAAAAAAAAAAAAACAGTTTCTTGGATAATTTGGTAATAACACCATTCAAATAATTTTTAGAGTAAGCAATTAATGCAAGGATTAAAAAGTTTCTTGAATAATTTGGTAATAACAAACATTAAAATAATTTTTAGAGTAAGCAATTAATGTGCAATTAATGCGGGAAAAGTATGAGGGAAAATGAATCCCATGGGGTGTGGGAGGATCCATTTTCTCCCATTTTCCCTTAATGCAGGAAAGTTGTTCATTTCCTTGGGTTTGCCAAACACAGGAAAAGAAAATGTTTTCCTTCCTAACCTTTCCATTCCGCGAACCAAACGAGGCCTAAGGTCCTAATAAACGATAGCTATTAGACTGATTCGATGATAAAAGCCTTACCTATTACCCCCATTTACCAATAGCTTAGGGTGCAAGAATGATGAGAAAAACATATCACAACTAAAGATCTAGAATATGAAGTTAAAAGCTCTGATGTATGAAAATCCAGAGATGAAGGGAATTACATGAACAAAGACAAAAATAAAAAAATACACTACTAGAAAATGAGCCAATAACGACACCCCTATTAGACACACTTTTGTAATGGTATCCTTTGATAGAGCAAATGCCACACCCTTTTTTATTTTCAGTTTCATTTGTTTAATAGATACAAATAGGGAGGTTCTATTCATACCTCCAAAATTGGTATTTAGACCTCCCCACTTAATAGACCTCCAACTTACTTTCACAAATAATCAATATGATATCTACACCTCCTTAATTTTCCCATAATACCCATCGTCCAATAATATCAATAAAAACTTTTTTTTTTTAGAGTGTTCTATTTATATACCTCCAAAATCGGTAGTTAGACCTCCATCAATTTTTGAACATTTCACAATATTAATTTCCTCTTGATACAACTAAGCCAATTCATTTCTTCAACTTCCTAAGATTCCCTCGTTTCATACATTTGCTCGATGGGAACAATATGCTCCAATGGATGAGTATGATTTTAAGAGAAAGTGGTCTGTTGGTGTTTTGGTTAGAGAATATTGCATATCCGAAATTGACTGGAGGAACTACAAAGTAAGGAACTGGTCTGTTGATTTCTCTGCTGCTTGGTAAGGATGAAGACCATAACAAAAAAAAAAAGTTAAAAATGGCATGAGGATGACCATTTGTTGATTTCATAGCTCTAAAAGGAAAAAGACTTTTTATATATATTTTTTTTCTTTCTCTTTTGTGTCTTTATTGGTAATTTAACATGAGTTGACAAAGTCAACTATCTCTTGAAAAAGAAAGAGGTCCAAATACTAATTTTGTAGATATGAATAGAAACTCCCATACAAATAACTCTGACAAGTGAGATGATAGAATTGGTATATGAGAATGTATGACTTTATTAGATACCAATATCAGTATGTATATTAAAAAAATATAGAGTCAATAACATTTAAATATATATATATATATATATATATATATAAATTGATAGATCACACCCTTAATCGTATGTTTTGTTTACACACTGTTATTACAAACGTGTCTTTCCCACTGAAAATAATATTAATACTCACATTTTTATTTTTATTATTATTTTTCCATCGAAACCCACATTTATTTGATTAGCTCTTCTTGTTAATGAAAAACTAATTAATGTATTGTTAAACCAAAAATGTTTATTTAATGTTAATCTAATATATATCCATGTTTAACAAAAAGTTTGTTTAATGTTTATCTAATATATATCCACCGAAAGATGTACAATCCCTTTAGGTTACTAACTTTAGATATATGTAGTGGGTTATAGAGAAAAATCTTTTGCATGAGAGATTTATCTGTACAATGCTTCAAGTCTTTCATCCTAAACCAAATAACAGATCTATCACTCTTGATTTACAAGTTGGCTAGCTGTAATCTCCTTCATCACCAAGTATTACAACCATGTAAATTCAATCTTGATTTTTTTTTATCTTCAGATATAATCGATAATCATATAGATGTTAATCGAATTATTGTCTACATATTAGTTTGAGATTTAGCGGCATCAGACTGGCTTGCATGATCGATCATCCAGGGTGGGTTGATGTCAGATTTCTTTCTCCCTTTCCTATTTTCATATGTTGTGACCTTAATTGTGAATGAAAATGGATTGCAGATCTTGTGTGAATACTATGAGGAGAAAGACAGAGAAAGAGAGAGAAAAAGAAGAGGAAAGAGTGATGATTTGGTGTTTGAAGACGGCGGCGAGTTATTGCCGGACTTTAGAAATCGTATTACAGTATAACTAAGCAAAGGAAAAAAAAATACTGAGTATAATACAAAACCACCTTCCTATATAATTAAGTAAAAAGAATAAAAGAAATATACATTATAATACGTTTGAAGAGAAAACAATATATTCTATAAAATATATATATATATATATATATATATATATAAAGAACACAACAAATTAAAATTAAAAAGAAATTAAAATCAAGATTAATGGCAGTTTGAAAAAGAAAGAGTAAAATAAATAAATAAATAAATGAGGTGACTCTAAAAAAAAAACATAGCTACTGATAACTTAACCATATCTTTTAGTTAGTGGAACTTGCGATAGAAAATACTCTTTTTTATTCCTTGACTGCACTGTACCTAATGAGTTTTAGATATCCTTATTTGTATCATTTTTTTTTTTTTGAATCAATGAACAAACTTCATGGATAGCCCTCAAGTGAGGTGATGACAATCATAGGTTACTACATCAAGAATGCATTCTGGGGTATGATTCCTCCATACTATTCTCTGAATGGACTCAAAGCCTATACCAGCTAGCCTATGAGCAACCATGTTGCATGATCTAGGGGCATAACATAGCTGCACATGGGGAATTTCAGCCATGGCTCTTTTAATATCATCGATCAAACCTCCATTTTCAAGGAGACTATGGTCTGGACAAGATGCATCTACAATTGCTTTGGTGCAGTCACTCTCTATAACAACCTGTTGTAATTGTAAAGACTTCACTAGATCAACACCAGCTCGGATGGCATATAACTCTCCTTGTTTCAGGGAAGCTAAGTGGGGGATAGGGCTAGCAAAGGCTGCAACAACTTGCCCAGTTTCAGTTCGCAGGACTCCTCCAATTCCTCCTTTAGTCTGATTGGACAAGTATGAAGCGTCCATGTTCATTTTAAAAGCTCCAGTAGGAGCGGGCTGCCAAAAATGACAATGTTGTTGCCTTCTTGTTACAGCTGGAGTGAGAGCTTTTTGAAACTCTTCAAGCCAAGCAAAACTACTTAGGAGAATATCTTGAGCGGTTTGCTGTGTGCCCTTCCATAAGAAGTTGTTCCTGTTTTTCCAAATGGCCCAAATAATCATCATGAGTTTGGCGAAAGTCTCATTGCTTAATGTAAGAGCTCTGTCAAGCATCCAGTCTTTGAAGTTCATAGTCTTGTGTAGATCAATGGGCAGGTTGAACGGAGGGGCAGATATGATAGTCGAGGCCATAGGGCACTGACAGAATAAATGGGAAAGATCCTCAATGCTATGTGGACATAAGAGGCACTGCATTTCCCCGTTGTAGAAAGGGTTAGTAACCTATCCTTTATGGCTAGCAAGTTG
This sequence comes from Rosa chinensis, assembly GCF_002994745.2. Taxonomy (NCBI): domain Eukaryota; kingdom Viridiplantae; phylum Streptophyta; class Magnoliopsida; order Rosales; family Rosaceae; genus Rosa; species Rosa chinensis. Next base: position 5,431 of record NW_020126852.1, on the reverse strand, counting down.
TTGCATCCCCTCCACTCACAAATTCCAACTTTGCCAGGGACTTTGGCCTTCCAAATACAACGCCATAGTTCCTTATAGGGGTCTCCAGATGAAGTCGAAACTAGGGCATGCTGCATGACTTCCATTCTTGCAATTCAATAAGCACTCTTTACCGAGTAGTAGCCTTTCTTCTCCGGCCTCCAAATAATCTTGTCAGGATGAGGGTGTCGTCCAAGTGGAATGCAGAGAATTCTTTCTGCAATGTGGTCAGGAAACAAGTCATGTATGAGATTAGCCTTCCATTGCTGTGCTGATTCATCAATTAGATCTGCCACTTTGGAAAGACTAGTATTGAGTGGTCTGGATATTTGAGTTGGTGTGGATACTGGAATCCATTTATCCTGCCATATATCAACTTGAGTGCCATCTCCAATTTTCCACTGAACTCCTGCTTGCAGAACTGCTCTACCTTGTAAGATGCTTATCCAAGAAAACGATGGTGAGTCCCCAATCTCTGCTTCCCAAAACGAGCAATGTGGAAAATACTTTGCCTTATATAACTTGGCAATTAACGACTGAGGATTAGAGATAATTCTCCATCCCTGTTTAGCAAGCATAGCCATATTGTAAGCATACATATTTTTGAAGCCCATACCACCCTCTTGTTTAGTTAAACACAACCTTTCCCAACTTCTCCAATGAATTCTTTTTTCTCATCTGTGTCACCCCAGAAGAAAGAAGCACACAATTGATGGATGTCATCACATAGGCCTTTTGGAAGCAAATAACAATTCATCGCATAAAGAGGCATTGTTTGAGCAACTGCCTTGATGAGGATTTCTTTTCCTACACAACTAAGGATTTTGGCCTTCCAATTAATCAACTTCTTTGATAACCTTTCTTTGATGTAAGCAAATTTGCAGTTTTTGATTTACCTACCCGCAGTGGCAAGCCAAGGTATTTATCATGTTCTTCCACACGTTCAACTGCAAAGATGGCTGCCAGGTTGTGTTGAAGTGCTATGCTGACATTCCTATTAAAACCAACACTACTTTTTTGGAAGTTGATCTTTTGTCCAGAGACCCTCTCATAAATCCCTAGAATTTGCTTGAAGGCAATACATTCTTCAATAGTAGCCGTGCCAAATAATAAGCTGTCATCCGCAAAAAAAAATGATGAAGCGTTAGAGCTTGAGGACTCATTTTGAGGCCAGTAATATGATTTGTTTGAACTGCATGAGAGATCAAAGCAGAGAAGCCTTCCGCACATAAAATAAACAAGTACGGTGACAATAGATCTCCTTGTCTGATTCCTCTAGAAGGTGAGATAGGAGGAGTTGGGTTGCCATGCTGCAAAATTGAATAGGTTACGAATTTGACATTTCTCATCACCATATTAATCCAAGTAGGGTGAAAGCCGAGCTTTGACAGAATGGCTTGGAGATAATTCCATTCTAGGCGGTCATACGCCTTACTAATGTCTAGCTTCAGTGAGAAGAAACCTGTGTTAAAGTGCGCAACTTCATTGGCAACCAAAGTATTGTCTGAGACGATGCGCCCTGGGACATAGGCACTTTGAAGGGGTGAAATAATTGCAGGTAGCCATGGCTTTAGTCTATTAGCAACTACTTTTGACGCAATACGATAAATAACATTGCCGAGGGCTATAGGCCTGAAGTGTGCAGCATCCTGAGGGTCTTTGATCTTTGGTATGAGACATAGGTAAGTGAAATTGGTATCACACAATTCACCTATTTCAAGGAAACTACATACTGCCAAGTAGACATCATTGGCTACAATGTTCCAATATTTTTGGAAGAAAAAGGGAGACATACAGTTAGGGCCAGGACTTTTTGAGGATGCATTTGAAAGATAGCTGCTTTCATTTCCTTTTCCAGGTATGGCTTCAACAGGTCGTTGTTCATCTCTAGTGTAACTTTCACTGGTGTGGCCTCTATTATTTGTGCTAGTGCTTCTAGGTCACAACTCTCAGTCGAGAAGACTCTTGAAAAATAAGAAAGCAACAATCTTTGGACTTCTCTCGGGTCAGTTTGCCACTGGTTTTGCTCATCTTTAAGGCCCGGTATGAGGTTTTTACTTCGCCGATTACAAGCCCTCCTGTGAAAGTATGCAGAGTTACGATCTCCATCCTTAAGCCAAATAGCTCTTGATCGCTGCCTCCAGTATAATTCCTGTTGAGCAAGAATTTGGCTATGTTTGACATGTAGCAATCTCTGCTCCTCATATTGCTCTGGGGAGTAGGGTAATGGCATGAGGTCATTGAGCTTCTCCTCAATGACATGCAGCTCTGCCTTTTGATTATCAAAATCAGACTTGTACCATTGCATGAGTTTAGTGCCCGTGTCATAGATTTTCCTTGACAGTTGTTCCAAAGCATTTCCAGTGGAAGGCCCTGACCAAGATTGTTTGATAATATTGCCACAGGCAGTGTTTTCATGCCAACATTCCTCAAACCTAAACAGTTATGGAGGTCGTTGCCAAGTTAGCTTCGTTGAACTCACCACGATTAGGAGGGGGCTATGGTCTGACTCACTAGGATTTAGACTAATAACCATACTATATGGGAATAAGGTCCTCCATTGTGGTGTTTGAAACTATCAAGTGATTCCTTTGTGTACTTACTGCTCCATGTAAAGTGACTGCCTACAAAACCCATATCTAGAAGATCACAGTCAGCCAGTGTTCTTCTAAATGTAGCCATAGGTGTTACTGCTCTTGGTGGACCTCCAAACTTGTCATTGTTTGACATTATCTCATTAAAGTCCCCTGCAACAAGCCAAGGCAGGGAACATTGTTTAGAAGCAAGCGTTTTGATGAGGGACCAGGTTCTGTGTCGCTCTCCCCGCACAGCGACCCCATAAATGCCAGTAAAACGCCATTTGAGTGTGTTCTCTGCTTTGCCAATAACAACATCAATGTGGTTGGGTGACCGAGAACATAGTTCCGCATGAGTATCGTCGTTCCATATGAGGGCCATCCCCTGTAAATCACGTTCATGTGAGTAACAGATGTTATCTTTGAATCCAAGCTTGCGAGTCAGCATGTTGATATGCTCTTTTTGCGCTAAGGTTTCTGCTAGGAAGATGATACTTGGTTTACGAGCCTGCACAATATCAATTATGGCTCTCTGTGATTCAAAGTTCACTATTCCACGAAAATTCCATACTAGGATTTATCCTTGCAGCATGACCGGATATGGGTAGCAGCACCAGGCCGGCGATGCAGTTTGGAGGCGGCACAGTTAGGCGTCGCTTAGATCTGAATTATTGGATTCCTTATTTGTATCGTTTTAAGCAAAAGATACAGAAAAATTATGTATTCTATGAGGCTTTTGCTAGTAGTGAAACCGTAAGAGAATAATGTAATAATAAAAAAAAACAAAACAATCAAAATATGCATGCCGATGCATGTCGATGCATACCAATTACAAATCTATCACTTCATAATTCAATAGTTCCGTACCTTTTGTTTAACTTCTGATATATGCAACCGGTTCTATCAACTTCAATTAAGCATAGCCTGCAAACCACCAAATTAATATATACATCAACTCTTACTACTGTCGCTGCTCATATATCTGCATGTACACCTCAGAAAGAGCAACAACTTGAGGAAGGGTATTGGAAACAATAAGATCTTGCATCTCATACCATAAATTGTCTAATTTTCGCTCCACAAAGTCATACCATAAGGAGTTTTGTAAGGACTTTTGTGCCTGTGCTTGAAAGCTTGCAAAATGGTTTACCCCCATAGTTATTAATAGAGTTAATTACATATAAGTGCATCTTTGAATGTTTTTTTAGCCATAAGGCCACCATCTAATTTTTTCCCTCATAAGGCCATTACAATTAAAATAGTGTTATATTTTGGATATAAAAACCAATATATTTACATAAATGCCATTAGAGTAAAAAGTCAACAATCATTCTCTCTCTCCTCTCCAGCGAGGTCTCCGGCCTACCTCCGGCCAACTTCCAGCTGGTCTCCGGCAAATTTCAGCGACCACAAAATCTACTGTCATTAACACCAAAAGCTATTCTGATGAAATTTCCAGCAACCTCCGGCGAGGTCACAAAATCTACCATCACCAACAACAAAAGCTACAGTTACCAATAAAAGATACGCTCCCAAAATACACCACTAACAAAAGCTACTGTCACGAGCACAAAAACTACTGTCACGAACACAAAAAGATACTCTCACCAGCAACAAATGGCTACTATCACCATCACCAGTAACAAAGCTACTTTTACCATCACTAAAAGCTACTATCAACCAAAACAAAACTACATTAACCAACACCAAAAGGTACTCTCACGAAAATCAAAAGCTACTACCAAGTAGAAAAAAACTACTCCCATAAACTAAGAAAGCTATTCTCAAAGTCTAACAAAGCTATGAAAATAAAAAGCTACTTCTATAGTTTTAAAATATACTATCATAATTGTGAAAATCTATTACAATAGATGTAGAAACATATTGTCAATGTTCTAAAAAGCCATTATAACAAAAGCTACTAACATCAGCTTAAAAGGATGGGAAAATTTCGCAAACAGTACACCAAGTAAAGGCCACTAATAATTTTTATACACAAAGTTTCAAACCAAACATTTTGGTACATGAAATCTGAAACTCGACCCACTATCAGTACACGCCGTCAATTTTTGACACTAGAATGTCCATTATGCCCTCAGTTTTTTTTTTTAATAATTTTTTTTCTGTTATTTTTTTTTTCCTTTGTTTATAAATGACTCGAGTCATTTTTTTTCTGTTATGTGAGGTGAGGAAGGCGGCGTTGGAAGCGAGGGAGTGAGCCCGAGAAGAGAAGAAGAACGAGATAAAACGAAGGAAAAAAAATAACAGAAAAAAAAATTATTAAAAAAAAAAAGAACTGAGGGCATAATGGACATTTTGGTGTCAAAAATTGACGTCGTGTACTGATAGTGGGTCGAGTTTCAGATTTCGTGTACTGAAATGTTTGGTTTGAAACTTTGTGTATAAGAATTATTAGTGGCCTTTACTTGGTGTACTGTTTGTGAAATTTACCCTAAAAAGATACTAACAGAGACATAGAAAACTAGTATCACCTTGTTGAAAAACCACTATAAGTTACAAAGAGCTACTAACGTGAAGTCTAATCAAAATGAAAACAAAAACTATTAACATCAATTTGAAAATATACAAGCATAAGAAAATAGAAAGCTACTATCACTTGTTAAATAGCCATTTATAACAATTGTAAAGAGCAACAGCATTCCTTGAGCATCCACATTTTGATTAAACACGAAATAATCATATCGACATATCTAGTCAATCCACCAACTATTAAAGAAACAATATTCCAGTAGCAATCTTTCTCTTTCAAGATCAGAACAAGTAGCTTTTTGTGCACAGAATATGTGGAGAAATCGTTCAACATATTCTAAACTCAC